>NC_086454.1:104082181-104242181 GCF_028390025.1 Pseudophryne corroboree | reverse complement strand
CATGCCCCTGCAGCCGCAGACTACTACATCACTGCCGTCATTGGGCTGCTAACAAACGGAGCGAACTGAGCCTTCCTGATGAGCGCACTATACATGTGATCTATCTCACCTCTCTGGACATCTTACCCCAGTACACATCACCCGGGGCGGTGACAGCCTCATCACCGGGTGAGAAGGGATAAAGACGCTATTTCAACAAAAGGGAACAGCGGTAACTATACAGCAGTGTTTATACTACCTGTTTGAAATTTATACATTGTAGTCGGGACGCCGGCATACAAAGTAATCATACCCTGTGTGGACCAGGTGCAGAGGACATATTGCTACAGTTGCTATATACTGCTTATCAAGAACTTTAGCAACCTAACTGTTGCATATACATTTAGAGGATAAATCAATAATAAATTAACAATATAATAAGTCACATGCTGATCAGGAAAATCTCCTCTTGTTCTTGATTTGAAAGCTATGCATGCATATTAGATTAGGATTTTAGTTTTTGTTTTTAACATGTATTATGAAATAAATGTATTTATGTGCTAATTACGGAAGTCTCCCGACCTCATCTCTGATATATATACAGCCACTATATATGTTTACATATTTAGATTCTTTATATTTGGTTTATTGAAATAACAAATAGATACCTCACAGCGCAGTGTTTTCATTTTTACCTATACATGCTGAAGACTCTAACCAAGTCTTGAAACACACGCTGCAGTGTATTGTATCTATTTGTATTATTCTATAATTAATTTTAAAATTAACGCCAGGAGGGTGGAATTGGCATACCACCAGAGAACTAGCTCTCTATAAACTTTTTTCTGCATAATGGAGGAGATAAAATGCTTGGCATGATCCTTGCAAGTTCATCCAAACCATAAATTTTTTTATTCTACACAGAGCACCAGATGAGGAAGCCATGTTGTTTACACTATGTTACATAGAAACATAGAATTTGACGGCAGATAAGAACCACTTGGCCCATCTAGTCTGCCCCCTTTTTTTTATCCTTTAGGAAATCGCTTCCCTTTTTGAATCTTAATTATTTGTAAGGATATTCATATGCCTATCCCAAGCATGTTTAAATTGCTCTACCGTCTTAGCCTCTACCACCTCTGATGGGAGGCTATTCCACTTATCCACTACCCTTTCTGTAAAGTAATTTTTCCTTAAATTTCCCCTGAACCTGCCTCCCTCCAGTTTCAGTATATGTCCTCGAGTTCTAATACTTCTCTTCCTTTGAAGAATGTTTCCCTCCTGAACTTTGTTAAGAACCTTGGTATATTTGAAAGTTTCAATCATGTCCCCCCTTTCCCTTCTCGCCTCCAAACTATACATGTTAAGATCTTTTAGCCTTTCTGGGTAAGTTTTGTGATGTAGGCCATGCACCATTTTAGTTGCCCTTCTTTGTACACTCTCTAATGTATTTATATCCTTCTGGAGATATGGCCTCCAGAACTGGACACAGTATTCCAGATGGGGCCGTACCAATGACCTATACAGTGGCATTATTACTTCTTTTTTCCTGCTACTGATTCCTCTCCCTATGCAACCAAGCATCTGACTTGCCTTTCTCATTGCTTTGTTGCATTGCTTTCCTGCCTTTAAGTCACTTGAAATTGTGACTCCTAAATCCCTTTCCTCCTCAGTAGTTTCCATTATAGTACCCTTGATGCTATATTTAGCCTTTGGGTATTTGAGACCCAAGTGCATGATTTGGAATTGTTTAGCATTCAACTGTAGTTGCCACATTCTTGACCATTTCTCAAGCCTACCTAGGTCATCAATCATTTGTTTTACCCCTCCTGGCATGTCTTCCCTGTTGCATATCTTTGTATCATCTGCAAAAAGGCATACTTTCCCTTTAATACCATTTGCAATGTAACCAACAAAGTTATTAAAGAGAACTGGTCCAAGTACAGATCCCTACGGTACTCCACTGGTAACATTTCCCTCCATAGATTGCACTCCATTTACTACAACTGTCTGTTTCCTATCCTGCAACCAGGTTCTTAACCATTTAACTGTTTTATAATCCACCCCTATGCTTTCAAGTTTATTTAGCAGTCTGCTATGTGAGACAGTGTCAAATGCCTTACTAAAGTCTAGATATGCTACATCTACAGCTACCCCTTGATCTATTATTTTCGTCACAGAGTCAAAAAAGTCAATAAGATTTGTTTGGCATGATCTTCCACCAGTAAATCCATGCTGTTTTGGATCCTGTAAGTTGTTTGATTTAAGATATTCCACAAGTCTTTCTTTTAATAGTTTTTCCATTATTTTCCCTACTACTGATGTAAGGCTTACTGGTCTGTAGTTACTTATTTCTACCTTGCTACCACTTTTGTGCAGTGGGACTACATTGCTCTTTTCCAGTCCTCTGGAATGGCACCTGCATTTAGTGACTGGTTAAATAATTCTGTTAAAGGTGTCACCAGCACATCTTTTAGCTCTTTTACTATCCTTGGGTGTATCCCATCTGGCCCCATTGATTTATCCACTTTTTTCGTTTTGAAAGTTCTGTTAGGACCTTCTCCTCTGTAAATGTACTTTCATCTACCTTATTTTTATGAATGTCCTTGCAACTTAACTGTGGCCCCTTCCCTTCTCCTTCTGTAGTAAATACTGAACAAAAATAATTATTTAGGTGATCTGCTATTGCCTTGTCTCCCTCCACCAAATGCTCACTCTCTGTCTTAAGTCTTATTATTCCTCCATTTGATTTTCTCCTTTCACTTATATACTTAAAAAAAAAAGTTTTGCCCCCTTTATCTACTGACTGGGCCATTTTCTCCAAGAAAAAACGAAAGGCAAGACAAAAGAAATCCTTTTCGGGAGCACTCTTATTAAATATAGTGATAATGATTAAACAGTGTATAGTGAAATGATATGATGATAATTCTAAAACTTAACTTTTATTCTATTCCATTAAAATATCGACCTATATGGTACTGACATAATTGATTATCTATTAATCAAAAATAGAAGAGAAGAAGGTGAAATATAGATAAGTTGATTAAGAGTGAGCAGATAAGAACTGCCCCACCAATGTATTCACATGAAGATGTAGGTGATCATCTTAGCGATATCCACAGTGCCTGGTATTCCTAAGCGGTCCCCCTTCAAAGTACTAGCCAGGTCTATCCTATCAGCTTCCGAGGTAAAAGATCGGGCTACTCTCAGGATAGTACAACCTTGAATGATAAAGATGACATATGAAGGAAGAGAGAACCCACTTCTGCTGTCTGTACTCTGCCTGTTATACGTCTCTGGAACAATTGGCCCCAGGCTTTTCCAGATGAGAGAGTGTTGGAAGGAAGAACCATCACCAGTTTGAATTGGGAAAGATCATAAATTATATGGTCTATTTCCACTCAGAATTAAGACAGAAGGAAGAAGGGAGCACTTCTGCTTTCTGTTGTGACAGCCAAATGTACGCTGGGGAGGGCAGAACCCTTGCCAGCACAGCTATCAGCCAGATGAGAGAGTGCTGAGAGAAGATAAAGTTCTGATGAATAATCAGGAATGTAAAGTTTATATAACTTAATTCATTCCAATAACATGATGTAACTAATCTCCTCTTATTCTCCTATGTCATACATACAGTATTATACATGTGCAGGAAATCAATACTTTCTGAATAGATTATATCCTGAGTCTTAGCCAATCATCATATACTGGTGATTCAGATAAGGTATTTAGACAGGGGTGGTATATCGTAGTAATCTCACAACATAGTAAATATCTAAACTATCTTGAAAAAATATCTTAAGAAAATACTTATTGGCAGGAAATTCCTAATCTCTCACATAGAGATATAAAAGAAACAGTGTTGCAAAAACATTTTTTTACATTCCAACAGGAGATCTGCAAATTCAGTAGGTTGTCACATATAAATATGAAAGAAACAAAGTTGCAACAAAAGTATTCCAGTGAGCAATCTGTAAATATAGTCACTTAATAAATCCACCTTGTAGAGCTTAAAGTAATTCAGCAATTTACAGAGAAAGCACTAACTTCTAGGCGTGTGACAGGATTGATCCTCAATACGCTTAATTGTATAAACAATTCATGCTGAATAGTATGTTTGAACACATACCATGCTAAATGTTGTGTTTGAGCACATACATAGATGTCAAATATAACAACAATAATAATAACAAAAAATAGTAGAAATAGCAAGAGCACCTAGTTAGCACCAGGATTTGTGGAGCTCTGCTTTAAGATTTCATGCATATATTTGAATTTTTATCAATTCAGTAATAAATACACCACCTAGATGGAAAAATGATGTGCAGCCGGTATATTGATTATAACAGGATATCGCATGTCTAAAGCAAATACTTGATTATCAAATATAGCGGAATAGCAAAAAATAACAGTAATGACAAAAATGACAAGAGCATCCTGCTAGCACCACAATACAGGGAGCTCTATTTTGAAATTTTATACGTATATTTGAACTTGCATCAATTCTGTAATGAATGGATCACCTAAATGCAAAAAAGGGGGATGTGCAACAAATAAATCGATTGTGACAAAATATAGCATAAATATGCAGCATATATGATTTTGCAACATGTATAATTTTTATAATTTTTTAAATGAAATACGTGCACCTTTTTTATGCTTTCATTTTCATGCATCAAAGTGAGGACAACATAAAATAATCTAGAATAATAAGGATATCAGAAAAATTATATATATATCTCAGAGAAAGTATATATTTTTGTACAGATAGGTATCAAATCATGTACAGAGGTATGGATATTATAATCTCTGATATTACTCCTCAATTGGTAGCATACACTGTAAAGGCAGGGGGGAGAGAGTGGAAAGCATAGTGGGTATAGCCGTCAGTGGAAGCTGTAATTTATGGTAATGTTTAATTAATCACCTCTCCAGCCAGATCGAAGTACCGATCTGACACCCTTAATTTCTAATCCAGCCCACTCCTGCTTCCCCTAGTGTGCCTTCCACTACATATCGGGAGTGCATATGCATAAGTATCCTAGATAATTGACCTCCAGTGTCATTTATATGGTGTGGGGCAGAGAGTGGGGGATAAGCGGGGGGAGAGAGAAATTTTAAGATAGTATAACCATGAAGAAATTATGCAGAGTTTTGCCGTGATAATTACCAATCGCCGCTCCAACAGTCTTGGATGCCGGCGTTTTGTTTGTAATCTCCGCACACGGCTCGGCCCGCTCCCACTTTCCCTCGCCTACCATGTGTGTCCTCACGATAGCGGTGCTACGGTCGCCCGAAATCCAAAAGGGGCGTGGCTATCGTGAGGACACACATGGTAGGCGAGGGAAAGTGGGAGCGGGCCGAGCCGTGTGCGGAGATTACAAACAAAACGCCGGCATCCAAGACTGTTGGAGCGGCGATTGGTAATTATCACGGCAAAACTCTGCATAATTTCTTCATGGTTATACTATCTTAAAATTTCTCTCTCCCCCCGCTTATCCCCCACTCTCTGCCCCACACCATATAAATGACACTGGAGGTCAATTATCTAGGATACTTATGCATATGCACTCCCGATATGTAGTGGAAGGCACACTAGGGGAAGCAGGAGTGGGCTGGATTAGAAATTAAGGGTGTCAGATCGGTACTTCGATCTGGCTGGAGAGGTGATTAATTAAACATTACCATAAATTACAGCTTCCACTGACGGCGATACCCACTATGCTTTCCACTCTCTCCCCCCTGCCTTTACAGTGTATGCTACCAATTGAGGAGTAATATCAGAGATTATAATATCCATACCTCTGTACATGATTTGATACCTATCTGTACAAAAATATATACTTTCTCTGAGATATATATATAATTTTTCTGATATCCTTATTATTCTAGATTATTTTATGTTGTCCTCACTTTGATGCATGAAAATGAAAGCATAAAAAAGGTGCACGTATTTCATTTAAAAAATTATAAAAATTGTACATGTTGCAAAATCATATATGCTGCATATTTATGCTATATTTTGTCACAATCGATTTATTTGTTGCACATCCCCCTTTTTTGCATTTAGGTGATCCATTCATTACAGAATTGATGCAAGTTCAAATATACGTATAAAATTTCAAAATAGAGCTCCCTGTATTGTGGTGCTAGCAGGATGCTCTTGTCATTTTTGTCATTACTGTTATTTTTTGCTATTCCGCTATATTTGATAATCAAGTATTTGCTTTAGACATGCGATATCCTGTTATAATCAATATACCGGCTGCACATCATTTTTCCATCTAGGTGGTGTATTTATTACTGAATTGATAAAAATTCAAATATATGCATGAAATCTTAAAGCAGAGCTCCACAAATCCTGGTGCTAACTAGGTGCTCTTGCTATTTCTACTATTTTTTGTTATTATTATTGTTGTTATATTTGACATCTATGTATGTGCTCAAACACAACATTTAGCATGGTATGTGTTCAAACATACTATTCAGCATGAATTGTTTATACAATTAAGCGTATTGAGGATCAATCCTGTCACACGCCTAGAAGTTAGTGCTTTCTCTGTAAATTGCTGAATTTCTTTAAGCTCTACAAGGTGGATTTATTAAGTGACTATATTTACAGATTGCTCACTGGAATACTTTTGTTGCAACTTTGTTTCTTTCATATTTATATGTGACAACCTACTGAATTTGCAGATCTCCTGTTGGAATGTAAAAAAATGTTTTTGCAACACTGTTTCTTTTATATCTCTATGTGAGAGATTAGGAATTTCCTGCCAATAAGTATTTTCTTAAGATATTTTTTCAAGATAGTTTAGATATTTACTATGTTGTGAGATTACTACGATATACCACCCCTGTCTAAATACCTTATCTGAATCACCAGTATATGATGATTGGCTAAGACTCAGGATATAATCTATTCAGAAAGTATTGATTTCCTGCACATGTATAATACTGTATGTATGACATAGGAGAATAAGAGGAGATTAGTTACATCATGTTATTGGAATGAATTAAGTTATATAAACTTTACATTCCTGATTATTCATCAGAACTTTATCTTCTCTCAGCACTCTCTCATCTGGCTGATAGCTGTGCTGGCAAGGGTTCTGCCCTCCCCAGCGTACATTTGGCTGTCACAACAGAAAGCAGAAGTGCTCCCTTCTTCCTTCTGTCTTAATTCTGAGTGGAAATAGACCATATAATTTATGATCTTTCCCAATTCAAACTGGTGATGGTTCTTCCTTCCAACACTCTCTCATCTGGAAAAGCCTGGGGCCAATTGTTCCAGAGACGTATAACAGGCAGAGTACAGACAGCAGAAGTGGGTTCTCTCTTCCTTCATATGTCATCTTTATCATTCAAGGTTGTACTATCCTGAGAGTAGCCCGATCTTTTACCTCGGAAGCTGATAGGATAGACCTGGCTAGTACTTTGAAGGGGGACCGCTTAGGAATACCAGGCACTGTGGATATCGCTAAGATGATCACCTACATCTTCATGTGAATACATTGGTGGGGCAGTTCTTATCTGCTCACTCTTAATCAACTTATCTATATTTCACCTTCTTCTCTTCTATTTTTGATTAATAGATAATCAATTATGTCAGTACCATATAGGTCGATATTTTAATGGAATAGAATAAAAGTTAAGTTTTAGAATTATCATCATATCATTTCACTATACACTGTTTAATCATTATCACTATATTTAATAAGAGTGCTCCCGAAAAGGATTTCTTTTGTCTTGCCTTTCGTTTTTTCTTGTAGTTGATCTACAAAAGTTTTTTTGGGAGCACCACCAATAAACAAGGTGCCTTAAAGAATTTGAATACTGGTACCATCTATATTGGTTATTTTCAGATATCTTCATAATTAAATGTGGCCTTACAGTACACAACTAGTGCGGAACTGACAAACCATTTTTCAATGGGCCATTTTCTCCTCAGCTTCTGCCATTGCACGTCTGATCACTTTCTTAGCATCCTTCCGTCTATCAAGATACACCTCTTTGTCGTTATTCTTTTGAGTCTTTGTATTTCCTAAAAGCCATTTTTTTTGCTTTCACACTAGTTGATACTACTTTTGTGAACCACATTGGCTTCCTTTTCCTGGTGCTTTTCCTAACCCTTTTGATACAAAGGTCTGTTGCCCTTAGTATTGCACTTTTTAGTTTTTCCCATCTCTCCTGCACTCCTTCCAAGTTCCTCCAGTCTGCCAATGAATCACTTAAACATCTCCTCATTTCTAAAATTCAACACCTTGGTTTTTGTGTGACAGGAGTTGGATCCTGTCTTTATACTATACCATACTGCTTGATGATCACTGGATCCCAGGTGCTCACCCACATATATGTCTGATATCCTGTCACCATATGTAAGAATTAAATCTAATATTAAGTCTTTGCGAGTGGGCTCCCTTACCAATTGCTTGAGAGAAGCTTCCTGTAAGGAATTTAGAAACTTGCCACTTGTAGCTGAACTTGCAAAAGACCTCTCCCAATTAACATCAGGTAAATTTTCTATGGGGACCCAAAGGGCCTCAAATTTGTATTACATTTTTTAATATTAAAGTAGCATTTATGCTTTTTTCACATACATTGCTACACCTCCTGCTATTCTTCTCATTTTATCCTTCCTAAATAAATTGTATCCTGGTATAGCTATGTCAAAGTCATGAATCTCATTGCACCATGACTCTGTAATTGCCACAGTATCCAGGTTATCCCTTGTCATTATCACAATTAACTCTGGAATTTAGTCTCCTAAGCTCCTAGCATTTGCACACATAGCTTTAAGAATTTTGTCTGTGCATCTGTTATTAGTAGCCATGTCCAGACAGCAGGGCCAGTGCAAGGTCTCTCTGCACCCTAGGCAAAGCTTCAGCCTGGCACCCCCTAACCTGCAAAAAAAACAAAAAAAACACCACCACCTCTCGGAGGGTAGATGCAGGTTGCGACTAGGTGGGCTGGGGTGAATTGCATCATTATACATATACAGAGGAAAGGGACAACACTCAAGGACTTTTAAGGTAAAAAAGTATATTGTAATCAAAGTCACAACATTTTGTGACTTTGTTCGCATGTATACTTTCACTTTCAAATCCTTGAATGGCGACCATTTTTTCTGCCTATGTATACAAACTATCCGGCATGTTAAGGATTATATAATACACTGCTGCCAATTTCACATTTTCACTAAATGCCGAGATATGCATCCGCATATGTGGTCTGGTGGGGATATTTCATTATATGTGTATACATACACACACATACACACAGATGCATATAGTTGTTTGCTCCTTATTGTGTTCCATTCCCCCATATGTAAGTTCATTACTGATCCCCCTACCACCACATGTATTGCATTGTGCCCCAGTGCCTGTGTTTTCCCTGTTATGCTGTTTACAGGTGCAAACCACCCATCAGGCTGTAAGATCTGCACTGTCTGTGGTCCCGCAGAACCCCCATGGGTTACTTACCTAAAAGTTGTTTCCTTGTTTTCCCTGATAATTGGTTCCTCTTACAGGCGACAGCAGCATTACAGCAATGCTGCTGGGAGCTGACATGTAGTCAATTGCTGCTTGCTGATTGAGAGCCGGGATCTAGGGGCCTGGAGGAGGTAGGTACATCAGGGCTATGAGAAGCGGCTGTAGAGGTGCCCCGGATCCACAGTTACACCCTCCCCTATGTGCCTTCACATGACTTTATGTTACACATGTCAGCACAGAGGAAACGCTGAGACATTATGTGGTACAGCCTGATAGTGGTGGCTGTACCTGACTAGACCCACAGCAGTGGCCAGCGCAGTGTAAAAGGAGGAGGTCACTTTCATATCATTCAGTTTTTTGTTAGATGAATTCAGTGGCGCCCTCCAATGGAAGGCGGCCCTAGGCAGCAGCCTAAATCTGCCTAATGGTAGAGCCGGCCCAGCCAGACCGTATAAAATAAATGACAAGTTTAAAGTTGAAATTACCTGTTTGGTGATGTTGCTCAGTGTTTGGTATTTCTTTTCTTTTACTAATCAGGAATCAGACTCTGTCATATACATCATGACTTCACCTCACTAAATGTAAAGATATAGTACACCTGACCATAAATGGCCAAATGATCAAAGGAGGTAAACACCAGACAGCATGCAATAATAAACTATGTTTCACTGAGCAACTTCCCCACACATGCAATGCCAATTACAAGCAAAACATTACATCAAAAAACATACATGAGTTGCAAGCAAATCATGATATAACAACTGTCCTTAGACTGCATGAGGATGTGAGAAACATATGTACAT
The DNA here is from genome assembly GCF_028390025.1 of Pseudophryne corroboree. Lineage (NCBI taxonomy): Eukaryota > Metazoa > Chordata > Amphibia > Anura > Myobatrachidae > Pseudophryne > Pseudophryne corroboree. The sequence goes on along the minus strand of NC_086454.1, from coordinate 104,231,911 downwards.
ATGTTTAAATGGACTGATGAGTTTGCAAGAGGTTGAAAGGCCTGTTGGTTGCAGTGTTCAAATAAGAAATACATGGAACTGGTAAATATAAGGATAAAGTGAAAAGTGGACTAATGGGATAATCACTGCATAAAATTTACATGGGTTGATCATCCTGCCCTTGACAGTACCAGGTGAGGCGGTTACAGTGGGCAGGGTGAGTGATTTATAAAGGTGTAACATATAGTGTGGAATTCCAGAGAAAGAAAGAGACAGTTGAGGTGGAGTCCATGATGAAGCAGATAGGAGAGAAGGTAGGTAGGACATCAGCATAGGGCAAACAAAATTCAACTAAATTTAAACAGAAGTAATTAATAGCTGTAGAATTTGCAAGCTTGATAATTCAGCAATACATTTTGGAAAATAAATTCTGTAGGAGCAGGGATGTGTGTGTTACAATGTGTGTAGTATGGTATGCCGGTGGCCGGGCTCCCGGCGGATAGCATACCAACAACCAGCATACCGACCGCTGGCATACCAACAGCTGGGCGAGTGCAAATGAGCCTCTTGCGGGCTCGCTGCGGGCACGGTGGTGTGCTACATGCGCCATGCTATACTGTACACCGGGATCCCGACAGCTGGCAAAATTAAGACCACCCATTACAACATTATTAGAGTTATACATGAGTTAAACAAATGGGAAACAGCAAGATAAAAGTAGGCCTGAAATTTCTACTTCTCTAAAGCTACTTTGAAGGAACTGCTTTGGCTTCTCTCTAATTCAAACACCTGCTTTCTACATATCCTGGACACTACTTTCTGGGCACCCTGCTTGGACATTGCAAGGAGATAAGGCTTGCTACACCTCTGATAGTTTTAGGTTTTTCCCTATAGCTTCCGCTCTTCACCCTGGACCTGTTGGGTTTGTGTGACTGGCAGTCGGGAGACCACCACCGGTCACCATACCAACGCCACTTAGAGGATTCAGTGGCTCGCTGCACATGCCACAGGTTTTATTCCCACTCTGAGTGTCGTGGACACCCACAAGTGGGAATAGTCCTTGTAGGTCAGCATGCCAACCAGTGGGCTATGCATTGTTCAGGATCCTGGTATATTGACCGGCGGTCTCCCAACTGCCAGTCACATAACCGCATCCCCCCCGGGACACTCCCCAGCTGAATCTCAGTGACCTAGCCATGAGTATCTGTCCCAATACCCTCTTACCCTTATACTGTAACCCTCACCCTTAATCCTAACATTAATATCATAACCCTTAATCCAGTGGTTCTCAAACTGTGTGCCGTGTCACCCTGAGGTGCCTTGGGACACTCGCAGGGGTGCCCTGAGTTGGTGGTCCAGGACCAATTCAAATTATATATGCCAATTTTAATAGACAAAACAAGTGCTGGTGGCTTCCAATCATAAAATATGTGGACAAATATAAGCAAGTCCTGTCCATCACTACATAACTGAACCTAAGGATGACATATAAACACAATTTACTGAATTTAATATTTATTTCTAAATTTCTCAACAAGAAACGTTTGGCCTAGGGGTGCTGTGAAAAAAATTATGATGCTCTAGGGCGCTGTGATTCAAAAAAGTTTGGGAACCACTTCCTTAATCCTAATTCTCTAACACTAATACCCTAATCCTTACCCTTAATCCTAACATTATTATCCTAACCCTCACAATTCTGATTTTTATCCCCCCCTCCAGAAACTGCTTAGATATTGTCTTTTTTTTTTTATTGAAAAAAGTTTAAAATATATTTAGAAAAATACATTGAAATATTTTGTTAAAAAATAAATACTTAGTGGGTGTTTTTTAACACACCACCGTGTCCATAGGCCCTTATTGTAAAATACTTCTTTCCCCCAAGAAGAAATTGTACATCCAGTAGCAAAATAATTCCCAGCATTATAACCACCACACCCTACTGGTAACAGATCCCCCATACCCTCACTCCCAATGTCAGAGGGCCCCCAATATTTTGTGACCCCAATCCCCATGTTCCAATTTATAGATTTTATATATATATATATATATATATATAAAATATACCAGCAAAAAAATTGGGGAGCATCACACCCCCGCTCCTTACCCCACGCCCAGTGCCAAAAGATGTCCCCCCCAATTCCCCCCACTTCTGTGGAAGCCAGTCCCCCTAATCTCTTTGCAGAGTGCAGCATAAACTGGGCAGAGCCAGACATACACTGTAGGTATTATAGGCAAATGCCTATCATTTGGAATGCCTAGGGGCATCCCTACTCTAGGACCAGCCTGTCTCTCACTGGTGGCAAAGTGTATTAAAAAGTTTTTTTTATTTTTTTATGAACAATTGCAGTGTAGCCTTTGGCTGATGCAGGAGTGGAACGGGGGTAGAGTAGGCACTGTGACTGATCACCTGCTCACCCAATTAATTACTTTGACATACTGATTTGACCACCATGGTGACCAGTGTGTGGATGCCGGGGCATGGCGTGGGTGGAGCAAGAGCTAATGAGGAGTGAGGGCAGGCTCCATCAGTCATGGAGAACACTGTTCCTTTTACCTGCTGCGGGCCAATGGAGAAATAATGGAGGTTGAGCCTATGGGATTGCCGGTAAGGACCCACATCTGTGAACAAGCTGCATCCTCTGGTCTGAGCTTCACCAGTGTGTACTCAATTTAGTCTTAGCAATGCTGCTTACTATATCAATGTAGCTGTCTCTTCTTTCCTCCAGGCTCCAGTAAACTGTATGTGTCACCATGTTGACCTCCCTAACAGCTACAGTGTGCGTGTGTGTCTTATGTGTGTCATTTTGTACCCTACAAGGCCACAGTGTGTATGTAACCATGTTCCTCCCCAAACTAGTGTGTGTGTCATTTTGTACCCAACAAATTCCCACTGTGTATGTATCCATGCCCCCCAACCAAGATACAGTGTGTGCCATATTGTACTGTCTTTGGTCACAATGTAGAGTAACCATTCCCCCCTGTTTCTGCCCCCCAATCTCCAGTGTGCCACCTTGCAACCACTTCCCAATATGTATGTCTTCATATCCCTGTCCAGGCTCCATTATGTATGCCACCATGTCCTACCAGACCCCATGGTGTATGTCATCATGCACAAGCCCCAGTGTGTATGTCACCATATCCCCACCAGGCGCCTGTATATATGTCACTATTCCCCCCACAGGCCCCAGTGTATGTCACCATTCCCCCACCAAATCCCAAGTATGTGTGTCACCATATACACCCAGGCCCCAGCATATGTCCCATGCCCCCATGCTCCTAGTGGGTATGGCAACATGCCCCCAGGCCCCAATATGTATGTCACCATGTCCTCCAAGACCCAAGTATGTACATATGTCACCATGCCAAGGTCACAGTGTGTCACCATGGCCTCAGGGTGTATGACAATATATCTTCCCAGGCACCAGTGACCCTCCTCCAGGCCCCAGTGTGTATGTCACCATGCACCCCCATCCAGGCTGCAGTGTGTGTCACCATAGCCCTCCATGGCACTGTATGTATGTCATCATACCCCCCCCCCCCTGGTTCTAGGGTGTATGTCAACATGCCACCCTATCTGCATATAAACACTAAGGTTTGTGGTGGGATTATCTGCTAGGGGGCATTAGCCAAAGTCTTGAAGTCTTGCCAAATCGGTTAGGGCCATGTCTGAGTGCAGGTCATGGGCAGGACTGATAATCAGTACTGCCTGCTATAACTGATCTCTACATATGCAGTGATCAGCATAATTGTGCTGGGAGGGAAGAAATGTTCCCATCATCACATGTTTACTTCCGGTGTATGATCCCCACTTTGAATTCTGGGGCATGATTTTGGGAGTGATGCCGGTGGTGAGAGACTGCCGCATCACTCCCAGGGGTGGCTACAGCAGGATGACATCTATTATATTGCCCCTCCAGGTACACTGGGATGGTAAAGTATGAACAAGTCTGTTTTTGAGCAAAAATTCTTTAAAATCGTATGTTGGCATTTTGACATGTCGGCATTTTGAACATGTTGGTATAATGAATGTCGGTATTTTGACCATGTCAGTATTTTGAATGTTGATCAATGGCTGTTGGGATTATGACCATTGTTATTGTGTCTGTCTTTATATCAACTGCTACCCATCATATGTGCTATGACATTGCCAAGTAATGCACTATTGGCTGCGGTCATATCACATACATTATTGCCAGTTAAGTGGTGAATCCAAACCTTGATCCTAACAATAATGCTCTAACCAAAACTTTAACCCAAACCCCTAATCCAACTGTACCCCTAACCCTAATAACCACACCCTAGAAAGATAGACAAGATGGCCAAATGGTTCTTACCTGCCTTCAAATTCTATGTTTCTATGACATCATGCAACCCGGGTGGAAAAAAAATAAACTTTTAATGTGTTGCCTGCCAGTCTCCCTCTTTCTGCCTGCGCCCTGCTGAATACAGCACAGTATGTGATCTGGAATACCAAGAATCTTGCCGCCCAGTACAATTGTCTTCCATGAACCCCCCTGTTGCCGGGCCAGCGTAGTGCTTTTGAACACCCTTGGACTCTCCTCTAGGTTGTTCTTTGAACTCTGTGGGCCTAATTCAGACCTTATTGCAGCAGTAAAATTGTTCTCCAATGGGCAAAACCATGTGCTCTGCAGGTGGGGCAGATATAACATGTGCAGAGAGAGTTGAATTTGGGTGGGGTGTGTTCAAACTGTAATCTAAATTGCAGTGTAAAAATAAAGCAGCCATTATCAGTGGCAAATGCAGGATTTGCATGGGGGGGGGGGGTTTCCAGGACTGGGAGAAGCCAAGCACGGGAGAAGACCCAGTATATGCTGGGTCCGTAAAACTATTGTGTCTGTGTGTGTGTGTGTATCTACACACATATGGTATATATATATATATATATATACCATATCTACACATATATATATATATATATATATATATATATACACATAGCATATTAAACATGCATACATATATACACACATACAGTAAACGTGTATATATACATATGTATATACTGGTTGAGTATCCCATATCCAAATATTCCGAAATACAGACTTTTTTGAGTGAGACTGAGATAGTGAAACCTTTGTTTTTTGATGGCTCAATGTACACAAACTTTGTTTAATACTCAAAGTTATTAAAAATATTGTATTAAATGACCTTCAGGTTGTGTGCATAAGGTGTATATGAAATATAAATGAATTGTGTGAATGTACACACACTTTGTTTCATGTAGAAAGTTATAAAAATATTGGCTAAAATTACCTTCAGGCGGGGTGTATAAATAACATAAATGCATTCTGTGCTTAGATTTAGGTTTCATCACCATAATATCTCATTATGGTATGCAATTATTCCAAAATACGGAAAAATCCGATATCCAAAATTCCTCTGGTCCCAAGCATTTTGGATAAGGGATACTCCGCCTGTATATCATATGTGTGTGTGTGTGTGTGTGTGTGTGTGTGTGTGTTTATATGTATGTGTAATTAAAATAAAGTAAACTTTTATTAAGCACTTACAAGTGCCACCAGGAAGACAGCAGGCTGCAGAGGACACTAGACAGCCATTAATAAAACTCGGCTCGCAAAATGCAGCAAAAAAAGAAATAAAAAAAAGAAATAAATTTTGGGGTGGAGGGGGGGGGGGTTCTGGGTGCTCGGAAACCCCCCCTGCATGTGCCACTGAATATTTACCTTGCACAGAAACAAAATAACCAACCCAAATCTAACTCACTCCGCACATGTTATATTTGCCCCAACTGCAGTGCATATAGCTTTGCCCGTTGGACAACAATTTTGCTGCAGCGATAAGGTCTGAATTAGGCTCTTGATTTGTTCCTCAGCCTCAGTGTTATTTCAGAGATGGATGATACGTGTGTTTGGGAGGTGACATTACTACTACTAGTGAGAAAATGGTGCATGGGAGGCTGTACTTAATGTCTGTTGACCACTCATGTGCAGTAGGGTGACCAGCCCCACAGCATGAAATACATAGATGACATTACTTTTGCGCATCACACAGATGGGCTCCTTTGGCATCTCCTAGCTGTGTCTGCAGGTGTTCTTTCACACATCCCAGTGGTACATAATTTCTAAGTGATAAGAAATTATAATTATCAAGTCTAAAACCTGATAATTAACCACTTAACTGGCATGGTCAGATCACATGTGACTGCGCCGGCCCACTGTCTCCCCGAGTTTTTGACGAGGAGATCCGTTCTGCAGATGTGCATAATATAATATTTAAATATTTTTTTAAAAAATATGTTTTAAACTATATTAAATAAAATGTAAAAACAACCCCCCCCCCCCCCCCCCCAGTCTTATAAACTGTTTTGAAGGGAAAAATCGTCAGTTAAGTGGTTTTAATAAATAGACCTCAAAATGAGGGACTGTTGCCTTTCAATAAAAATAGTTATTTTGTCTGTATTTTAACATTAGGATTATTCTAATCCAGCATGGTCTATCACCAACACAAACCTGGTTTTATGCCTCTGCTATAAAATCTATGATATTGGATCTCACCTGACAATAACACTTCACAATATAAAGATATATCTTATAAATAAATACAATAAACTATAATATAAAGCTATAAAACCTTTCATATTTTGAAGAGTGTTAACTGTCAAAATACCATTGAGGGCCCCACATTTTTTTTTTGCAATTTCCTAGGTACTCTGTGATACTGCAGTACTAGATTGCAAACAGTTTAAGTAGAAATAAGTTTAAACAAGATTATTTTGCAGCAGGTTGGGGGTGCATGTAGTCCACAAGTGTTGGGCAGCTATATTATTACACTGTAATTTAGATCTGAGTTTTGGCACGCCCCTTGTTACATCTAAATCTTTCTGCACAATTTACATCTGCCCCACCTGCAGTGCATTCCCAACTTCAAATCAGGCCGTTTGTTACAAACAAACCTTATGCAGATAGGTGTAGGTTTCTTTCTTTATTAGAAAACAAACTGTTACATTGTTATACAAATAGTCTCCAACCCCCCAGAATCCTTTTTCCCTTTATATCCACAGACCCTATTAGTCCTATACTGTAATTCCAGGTTATTAAAAACCAAATTGTTACATTTTTATACAAATACTCCCCAGAACCAATCTTCCCTCTATATCCCTAAACCCCATTGTTCCTATACTGGAGATCCAGAAAATTGGCCTTGGTTATCATGAAAATATGCAGCAAATTGGTCTTGGTCTCCATGAATATCTGTGGATGAGCCTTGGTCTGCAAAATAGTTTCCAGAAGAATCGCCTTGGTCACGTGCCATAAAGGTGTTGCCTTGTTCCGGTTTGATGATTGGATCTACTCCTGATCCCTTGTCTTCACTATCTACAAAAATAAAGATATGGTTGCAGTCAGTGATCTATCTGAGCGTGGGAAGGTTTCTATTACATAAAATCTACATCAGCCATTATCCAGTGAAGCATTGGGCCTGCACTTTGTGACTATTCTAAAGGCCCATATAGACGGGCCGATGTGGGAGAGATGTGTGCTGAGCGAACCGCTCAGCACACATCTCTCCCGCCGCTCAGCACAGCGCGATCTGTGCTGAGCGTGCGGGGGGAGATGGGGGGCCGCTCACTTCACCCAGCGGGTGAAGTGAGCGACCCGCTAGATTGGCCTGCATTCAGGCCAATCTAGCAGCAGCAATAGCGATGCGTGGGGCTGCGCATCGCTATCGATGTAAGGGGTACACACGGAGCGATCAGGCTTAAATTCTAAGCAATCTAGTCAGATTGCTTAGAATATCGCTCCGTGAGTACCCACCTTTACTATACCCACATGGTGCAGAGATGACAATGTTCCTCCACTGTAAAATGATACTTAGAGGCTGATTCAGTTAGTGGTGATGTGCACCAGGGTTCATCTGAGAACATATCCGTGATGTGTGCAGCTCCAGAATGGCACATTGCAGTCTATCTGATAAATGGTCAGTGTATAACCATTTGCTACAAATGGGTATTCTGGGATTTTAGGCCTTGGAGAAAATATTACTGATCAATTTTATTAAAAGTGAATGAATTGGACCATTTCATCTGAACTTTTACCTGGGCAACAATGTAAATCTATAGAATGACATATAAGAACAGTAATTGTTTATGAAGTACAATGCAAACAACTCCATCTAAGAGTGCTAATTTGTTTATTAACAGTTTCTTATATAATGCAGCATATTCCATAGCGCTTTATAATTCACACTAGCTATTAAAAAAACAAGTGTAATAATATTCTTATAAAAGACCCCTGGCTGCTGTCTTTTCTTACTGCCTAGATATCAGTTATTTATTAGTATATATGGGCTAATTTGCCTTGTTAGAAATAATTATCTGCATGATAAAATACATTATATCAATCAATCAGCTTAGAGACCTATCGGCAGTGGTGCAGAGGTGAGAGGGTACAAATTACCTGGGCCTAGGTCTGATAGAGGGGACAAGTGGGGGCCTTGGTCCCCCTTACCTAGCAGCAGCTGCAGCTCTTCCCCTCAGCCCGGCACACGCTGCTGTGTGGCCATGTAGGTGTTTAAAATACCATTTTTTTCAGTATTTTTTTTCTAAGGGTGCATGACCACACCTCCTGTGGCTCCCGGCGACCAGCATACCGGCGCCGGGAGGCCGACCGCCGGCTTACCGACAGTGTGGCGAGCGCAAATGAGCCCCTTGCGGGCTCGCTGCGCTCGCCACGCTACGGGCACGGTGGCGCGCTACGCTATTTTATTCTCCCTCCAGGGGGGTCGTGGACCCCCACAAGGGAGAATAAGTGTCGGTATGCCGGCTGTCGGGATTCCGGCGCTGGTATACTGTGCGCCGGGATCCCGTCAGTCGGCATACTGAAGACCACCCATTAAAAGATTCCCTTTAGTAGACACAGGTCTGATTGATACAGATATATATTATTTTAATCAATCACAAATCTCACAGAAGTAAATGTTTTGATTGTTAGACCATCATTGCTGATCTGGAAAAGACCCTTTTATAGCATCTAAATGTACCAAAATGCTCCCTGTGAGGATCTTAGCACGTTTGCCAAAAATGCCAGCCCATCTACCACATCACTGTGAAGCTCATCAGGTGAGTCCTTAATATCCTTAATACTAACATATAATGACAGGAACTATAGATTGCTAGCTCCACTGAGAAGGAACTGATGTGAATGGCCAAATATTCTCTATAAAGCACTGAGGAATATGCAAGCTCTAAATTACTGGCAATAAATAAATAGGGGGCATCCAATTACCCACAAAATATTTTCAGATAAAAAATGGGCTATTAACACAATTTATCATCACCTAATAGGGTGAGGATAAAGGTAGAGGAGGTGAGGATGAAGTAAGAGGGGAATGGGAGAAGGTTGTTGGAATGAAGTCATAGTAGAGGTAAACAGAGAAAGGAAACAGAAAACAAGCGGACCATAGAGATGAACAGGGTGAGGTTGAAGGAATAAGAGAAGAGAAGGAACCACTGCTAGAATAAAGTAGGCAAGACCAAAAATCAAACTGAAATAAACCATAGTCAATGGGGTGGTGGTGGTGGTGGTGGTGGGGGAGGGGGGGGGGGGGTGTCGATCATCCTAAAGTGACCGGGTTTTCTGAAAGAATTTGAATATTGCTTTTACATTTTATGTATTTTTGTTCAATTTCATCTTATTTATTAATTTATTCCTGGCACCTTAGATTGTACATGTGCGATTAAAGCTGGGCATACCCTATACATTTATCTGCCAGATCTGGCTGTTTGGAATGAAACGCTGGTAATGAATGAGAGCAAATGACAATCAACCATTTGCTTCCAAACAGTGGAAAATGGACAAAAACTGTCATTCGTACAAATTGATTAAATCTGTGATTTAACCAATTTGTTTGAACAACAGATTTTAATTCCAAAAGCCAGATCTGACAAATGATCTGCCAGATAATTGTATAGTATATACACAGCTTAAGTGCCCTTTATGTAACCTATGTCTACACACACAATAAATATATTTACACCACACATGTTGCCAGTATGAGCCTGAATGGATAATAATAACAACATATAGTAGCACAATATTAGACATTCTTATCACCAACGATAATCCCACACATCAAACACATGTCTGTTTTATATGGTCATACCTGGACAGTCAGTACATCCATTGTTGTTGATCTCAACTATAGGGTAAGAAAAAGCCATCATTAGTCACCTGTATCAGTTACTTCTGTGATAATATTGTATATATATTTCTATAAATACCTCTCATTCTATTATCACATTACAATATTTCTTAGCAGGCATGCTTTCTGATTGCATGCTTACCCCGCCCATCACATGACCTGCCTGAGAACAGTGGGCTCCAACTCTACTATGCAAATGACATGTGACACTGTGGAATTAAATACAAAAGACAACTGCAAGTAATGCAGATATATGAGGGTATGGTTTGGGCAGTACACACTCCCACCACAAATTATATTTGAGAAATAAATGAATAGCAAAACATAGATGGTTTAATAAACCAACATTACCTCTTAGGTAGAGTCATTTATATAAAAATTAAATGTGAACAATGTGATTAAACTAAAAGCTGAGTTTGTTCCCATTGTCACAACGATCAGGGTTATTCAGAGTTGTTAGCAAACAAGAAAAATAGCAAATGGGAAAAACTATATTTCACTGCAGGTGGGGCAGATGTAACATGTACAGAGACAGTTAGATTTGGGTGGGTTATATTTTTCTGTGCATGGTAAATATTTTACATGGTAAATATTTTACACTGCAATTTAGATCTCAGTTTGAACACACTCCATCCAAATCTAAAGGGGGGGGGGGGGGGGGGGGGTACTCACAGAGCTATCACTGCTTAGAACATAAGGAATCTGACTAGATTGCTTAGATTTTAAGCAGTGATCTCTCCGTGTTTACCCCCACAGTGATAGCGATGTGCAGCCCCACGCATCGCTATCGCTAGTGCTAGATTGGCCTGCATACAGGCTCAGTCTAGCAGTTCACTCATTTTACCTACTGGGTGAAATGAGTGCCCCCCGTCTCCCCCTGCACACTCGCACTGTGCTGTGTGAGGGAAGAGATGTGTGCTGAGCAGTTCGCTCATCACACATCTCTCCCCAAATTGGGCCGTGAATACGGCCCTTAACTCTGGCCCCAAATCTTCATCTGGCCCCAAATGACAATGAAAGGAGATGGATTAGTTATGGGTAGTCTAGTGCAAGTGCAGTGACTGGGGAAAGATTGTTCTGTAGTTGCTGGGGGCTCCCACATGTCTGTTCCCCGTGTCATCACTTCAATAAGAAAGTCTTTGTTATTGTATCTACTGTATGTGGAGTTATCATGTAAACTGCATATAAATGTGCTTTACTATCGCAGCATATACAAGACAAACATGTCTGTATACCTGATGCATCTTTCAAACATCACAGCCAGGAATGTGCTGGATCTTGCACCCTGCAATTTCCTGGGTCTCCGCCCGATCCTGCTAAAGAGCAGGTTGGGTACTTAGTCTCAGGTAGCTTGCATTCACACACAAACATCCCAGGTTGATGTGTATTCATGTGTAAAAACCCAGGACTTTTGTGCTAGTGTGAAAGGGGTATAAGTAGATTAATCCTAGATATTAATTCCCATATACATGCAAGTTGTTTTATTTGCAATGGTCACACTCTTAAAAATATATTACAGTATATTACAGTATAATGAGCAACACAATATTACATTTATGTACTGATGGTGTAATGGATAGCATTACTGCCTCACAGCACTGAGGTCATGGGTTTGATTCCCATCATGGCCCTATCTGTGTGGACTTTGTATATTCTCCCCATACTTGCATGGGTTTCCTCTGGGTTCTCCCGTTTCCTCCCACAATCCAAAAATATACTGGTAGGTTAATTGGTTCCCAACAAAATTAACCCTAGCATGAATGTGTGGGCTTGTACATGTGATAGGGCATATAGAATGTAAGCTCCACTAGGGCATGAACTAATGTGAATGGCCAAATAATCTCTGTAAAGTGCTGCGGAATATGTGTGCTCTATATAAATAACTGGTAATAAATAAATGAGCATGCAAATAACTAATTCATATATCATTACACTGATAGAGCTTAGGATACCATAGATCAGTTTCCCCAAATCTGTCATTACAGTGCAGGTTTTAGGAATATCTATAATTGAGCACAGGTGACTTAATACCTCAGTCATTATGTTTTAACCATCTGGACTCTAGCATGGATATCCTTAAAACCTGGACTGTTATGTCGGCATTTGGGAAACTCGGCTATAGAACATACAGTAGGCTCCCAAACTCAGTCCACAGGACCCCAAACAGTTCATGTTTTCCAGGTCACCTAGAAGCTGCACAGGTGTAGTCATTACTCACTGACACATAAAAGATCTACTTGCAATGCTATGCAGAGCCCCAGAAAACATGAATTGTATGTAGTTCTGAGGACTGAGTTTGAGAACTTTTGCTACAGATGTGATAATGACAGAACTACAGTAAGTCAATATATTGTATACACTCATGCACATATATATAGCAATACAACTAATGGAAGCATGACTTACCGGGTAATGACAGGATGCTGGTAAAGCAGCAGAGGGCGAGTATGAGTGCTAGCTGCATTGTGAGCCACAGATCTGAGTCAGTACAGAGTATAAGGAGAGTGAGTGAGGAGTGGAGGTGAGAGGAGTCTTTATGTAGCAGTCCCATCCTACTCTCCTACTGTATGTTGGAGGTCTGTGTATTGTGGGAGGGGCCACACTGAACAATACAGACTCCATGTCTACAGTCACATAATAATGTTATCACACTACAAGTTACATTACAGGGTCACACAGCTACATGGTATCTCTAGTTATTAGTCTTATCTGCTTACATTTTACATAGCAAACGTTACATCTCTTTCTCACCTAAATTGTTTCTGTTACACATTCAGTCATTCATCTTCTAATATTTCTGTTATTACTGATAGATGTACTGTTCATGTTATTTCCCAACATTATAATTGTTCTGTGTTCCGTAATGCCAAAAATTTTATTTTTACACACATAACATGTATACTTCACCCTTTATAAACTGGTGAGTGAGGGCTGCAAAGGGAACCATTCTAAAAAAAGGGGGATATGTTACCCCCATGTTGTAGGAGTGCCAGGCTCTGTGTGTTTGGATGCAGATTTCCTGGCCCCACAGCAGGAGTTCCGGTATCCAGCCTGAGTATGCTGGGACTGCGATTGATGGTGATCTGATGCTGTATCATCAGACGCAGTACTCGGGTCAGTGCTGCATGCAGGAGGCGTCTTTTTCCTCAGGAATATTTGAGCATCGCTGCTGTGACCAAAAATGCTGCATTAATGCTCACTGCCTCCATCTCTGAATCAGGGCCAATGTCCACAATAAAGTCAAACCTACCATCTGTGTTATATTGTATGTTGTGACATATACAATATTGTGTATATTGTATCTTATATAAATTGATTACTTATTGTATAACACAAAGAGGTTTCAATAGACACCAACCAGTCATTGTTCCACAGTTACAATGATAGAAATAGGGGTGTCAAGTAAAGAACCATGTTGTAGACAAGTTCTACATGAGTCCCTTAAAATGCCCATGCCAGACCCAGCTCTGAATACAGCCCAAGGCTGCACACACTTCACAGGAAGAAGTTTTATTTAGCTAAAGGCTCACAGAACTTATACTGTAGTTAGGTATTCAATTTAGGCAATGACAGCCGGGTGCTGCACTACCAATGGATTCTTTGTCATCTTGCAACCACCAGCATTGCCGATTTTACTATATTCTGAATAGGTCAGATCTCATGTTACCCTGGTGGCAGCTCAGTGTGAATGGGTCCTTGAAAAACATCCTGGGTCAAGTGCCCTGGCATTTCAAGTTAAATAGCAGGGTTGAACATGGGAGAAACCCAGGTTACCTGGCAGTGTGAATGGGAAAACCGGGTCATTTAACGTCAGTCCCGTTCAAATCCCATGGAGAGCCGACTCTCTAACACTAGAAGATAATATACTCTTTAAACATTGGTAGAATCAGAGGTGGATTTAAATTTTAAATCCATCTCTGCCCTCCACCCCTACCTATCCTCCAGCGGTATGGGTGGAGGGCAGCTTTGATGTCACATGGGCAGTAAGGGGTGTTCTATCTTCCACTCAGCATGTAGTACCTGGAGCAGTAATTTCTGCTAATTACGCCTTTACTGCACAGATGGTGGGAGATGGGGCAGGAGGGTAAACACTGAACTGTAAAAGGGGGCATTGGGAATGAAGGGGCTCCTGTACATGACTTCAAGGATGGTAGGGGGTGTTTAATATGCAGGAGAGTGGTGGATAGTGGAGTAGGTTTAATATTCATCATTTTCCGGTCGGAGAGCATCTTGCTTGACTCCAGAATCCAGTTCCTGGATTTAGATTTCTTAGCTTTCAATTAGATAAAACGCTAAAGAGTCCCACCTTATAGGAGGTACTGGGGACTTGGGGATCAAAGTTCAGGAAGCCAATGAAATCCATCAGAACATATAAAACTGCATACCAGGCGTGTGGAGCTGAATCAGGCTGAAGGCTGGAAGGCTGATATCTCTGGTTCTGGGCATAGCAGTGACAAGCTTCCAGTCTCCACCGAGGGAGAGTCCCAACTTTTGGAATATTCCCTCAGAAACCAGACAGAACCTGTGATATCTGGCTGGGAAGAGCCATTAAAAGGCTCAGATGGGGACCACTGCTTTGAAGTCTGATTATTCCGGTTCCCCATTGCCAATTTTCAAAAATCTGGTACCCCTGTAAAAAGGGGACCCACAGCTATCAGCCTAGGGCCCTTAGACTCCTGGGCCCATGGGCAAGTGCCCATTGAGCCCATTCGAAAAGATGGCCCTTAATACACCACTTCCCTCACTGAATGTATCAGGTCCCCATACCACATTATTATACCCTCACTCACTGACAGCATTGTATATGAGTGACCCAAGCTTACTGATTATAGCAGGCCCCATCACCTAAAATACTCATTATTATCCCCCCTCACTCACTGACTGCATTTCTAACAACATTTTATAATATCCATTATTACACCCCTTCGTCATTGTCTGTATTCATTATATAGTATATCAGTGCTTCACTCACTGATTGTAGTGCCTAAAGGCACTGATATATAACACAATAAAGTCACTGATTGAGAAGTGCAGTAATGGGTATTATAAAGGATGGGGTATATATAGTACAATCAGTAGGGGTGGTACTGACAGATAATGCAGGCACCCATACCTTATATTAATTATTATTACAACCAAAGACATTAGTGCCTCCCCCTTACTGATTGTAGCAGCCTAGCAGGTCACCCATCCCTTATAATACCCATTATTACACCCCTTAGTCAGTGTGACTGTACTGATTATATATCAGCACCCCTTACAGCATATGGCAATGCCCCTTAGGAGGCCCCTGTGATTGCATTTCTCTGATGCGCCCTTCATGCCCCAGTCCGACACTGTAGCTACACATACACACAAACACATGGGGCCAGCCGAGTGAGACAGCCAGATATCGGAGATTCCGGATGGGCTCGTATGTTTTTTTTTTTTAAAGTGGCAATCATTTATAAGGCAAAGCCAGGTTGGTTTTACCTTGTAAATAATTGCCACTTTAAAAAAAGTACAAGGTCGGACAGAATCTTGGAGCTTCAGCCACCTTGCACTTCATTACAGCCTATGAAGAGAAATAGGGCTAATTTGGAAGTAGAATAGAACAGGGAGAGTTTAGGTCATGATAGGGATAGTCTTTCATACTGTCAGTTTTAATTGAATATATGCAAATAAAACAGCTCAATGTAGCTTAATATTCTTTGGTGACATATTACAGAGTGCCTGTTATTATATTTTGCACTGCACTTTCATTTAGAATTCATCTGAATAAAGGGGTAATTCAGACCTGATCACTGCTGTGCGTTTTTGCACAGCGTGTGATCAGGTCTAAACTGCACTAGAGATGAGCGGGTTCGGTTTCTCTGAATCCGAACCCGCACGAACTTCATGTTTTTTTCACGGGTCCGAGCAGACTCGGATCCTCCCGCCTTGCTCGGTTAACCCGAGCGCGCCCGAACGTCATCATGACGCTGTCGGATTCTCACGAGACTCGGATTCTATATAAGGAGCCGCGCGTCGCCGCCATTTTCACACGTGCATTGAGATTGATAGGGAGAGGACGTGGCTGGCGTCCTCTCCATTTAGATTAGGGTTGAGAGAGAGAGAGAGAGATTGACCTGAGGCTGTGATACTGTAGAAGAGAGTGCAGAGTTTAGTGACTGACGACCACAGTGACCACCAGACAGTGCAGTTGTTTGTTTTATTTAATATATCCGTTCTCTGCCTGAAAAAAACGATACACACAGTGACTCAGTCACATACCATATCTGTGTGCACTGCTCAGCCCAGTGTGCTGCATCAATGTATATATATATCTGACTGTGCTCAGCTCACACAGCTTATAATTGTGGGGGAGACTGGGGAGCACTGCAGTGCCAGTTATAGGTTATAACAGGAGCCAGGAGTACATAATATTATATTAAAATTAAACAGTGCACACTTTTGCTGCAGGAGTGCCACTGCCAGCGTGACTAGTGACCAGTGACCTGACCACCAGTATATATAATATTAGTAGTATACTATCTCTTTATCAACCAGTCTATATATTAGCAGCAGACACAGTACAGTGCGGTAGTTCACGGCTGTGGCTACCTCTGTGTCGGCACTCGGCAGCCCGTCCATAATTGTATATACCACCTAACCGTGGTTTTTTTTCTTTCTTTATACATACATACTAGTTACGAGTATACCATCTCTTTATCAACCAGTCTATATATTAGCAGCAGACACAGTACAGTGCGGTAGTTCACGGCTGTGGCTACCTCTGTGTCGGCACTCGGCAGCCCGTCCATAATTGTATATACCACCTAACCGTGGTTTTTTTTTCTTTCTTTATACATACATACATACTAGTTACGAGTATACTATCTCTTTATCAACCAGTCTATATATTAGCAGCAGACACAGTACAGTGCGGTAGTTCACGGCTGTGGCTACCTCTGTGTCGGCACTCGGCAGCCCGTCCATAATTGTATATACCACCTAACCGTGGTTTTTTTTTCTTTCTTTATACATACATACTAGTTACGAGTATACTATCTCTTTATCAACCAGTCTATATATTAGCAGCAGACACAGTACAGTGCGGTAGTTCACGGCTGTGGCTACCTCTGTGTCGGCACTCGGCAGCCCGTCCATAATTGTATATACCACCTAACCGTGGTTTTTTTTTCTTTCTTTATACATACATACTAGTTACGAGTATACGATCTCTTTATCAACCAGTCTATATATTAGCAGCAGACACAGTACAGTGCGGTAGTTCACGGCTGTGGCTACCTCTGTGTCGGCACTCGGCAGCCCGTCCATAATTGTATACTAGTATCCAATCCATCCATCTCCATTGTTTACCTGAGGTGCCTTTTAGTTGTGCCTATTAAAATATGGAGAACAAAAATGTTGAGGTTCCAAAATTAGGGAAAGATCAAGATCCACTTCCACCTCGTGCTGAAGCTGCTGCCACTAGTCATGGCCGAGACGATGAAATGCCAGCAACGTCGTCTGCCAAGGCCGATGCCCAATGTCATAGTACAGAGCATGTCAAATCCAAAACACCAAATATCAGTAAAAAAAGGACTCCAAAACCTAAAATAAAATTGTCGGAGGAGAAGCGTAAACTTGCCAATATGCCATTTACCACACGGAGTGGCAAGGAACGGCTGAGGCCCTGGCCTATGTTCATGGCTAGTGGTTCAGCTTCACATGAGGATGGAAGCACTCAGCCTCTCGCTAGAAAAATGAAAAGACTAAAGCTGGCAAAAGCAGTAGCACCGCAAAGAACTGTGCGTTCTTCGAAATCCCAAATCCACAAGGAGAGTCCGACTCCAATTGTGTCGGTTGCGATGCCTGACCTTCCCAACACTGGACGTGAAGAGCATGCGCCTTCCACCATTTGCACGCCCCCTGCAAGTGATGGAAGGAGCACCCGCAGTCCAGTTCCTGATAGTCAGATTGAAGATGTCAGTGTTGAAGTACACCAGGATGAGGAGGATATGGGTGTTGCTGGCGCTGGGGAGGAAATTGACCAGGAGGATTCTGATGGTGAGGTGGTTTGTTTAAGTCAGGCACCCGGGGAGACACCTGTTGTCCGTGGGAGGAATATGGCCGTTGACATGCCTGGTGAAAATACCAAAAAAATCAGCTCTTCGGTGTGGAAGTATTTCACCAGAAATGCGGACAACAGGTGTCAAGCCGTGTGTTCCCTTTGTCAAGCTGTAATAAGTAGGGGTAAGGACGTTAACCACCTCGGAACATCCTCCCTTATACGTCACCTGCAGCGCATTCATAATAAGTCAGTGACAAGTTCAAAAACTTTGGGTGACAGCGGAAGCAGTCCACTGACCAGTAAATCCCTTCCTCTTGTAACCAAGCTCACGCAAACCACCCCACCAACTCCCTCAGTGTCAATTTCCTCCTTCCCCAGGAATGCCAATAGTCCTGCAGGCAATGTCACTGGCAATTCTGACGAGTCCTCTCCTGCCTGGGATTCCTCCGATGCATCCTTGCGTGTAACGCCTACTGCTGCTGGCGCTGCTGTTGTTGCTGCTGGGAGTCGATGGTCATCCCAGAGGGGAAGTCGTAAGCCCACTTGTACTACTTCCAGTAAGCAATTGACTGTTCAACAGTCCTTTGCGAGGAAGATGAAATATCACAGCAGTCATCCTGCTGCAAAGCGGATAACTGAGGCCTTGACAACTATGTTGGTGTTAGACGTGCGTCCGGTATCCGCCGTTAGTTCACAGGGAACTAGACAATTTATTGAGGCAGTGTGCCCCCGTTACCAAATACCATCTAGGTTCCACTTCTCTAGGCAGGCGATACCGAGAATGTACACGGACGTCAGAAAAAGACTCACCAGTGTCCTAAAAAATGCAGTTGTACCCAATGTCCACTTAACCACGGACATGTGGACAAGTGGAGCAGGGCAGGGTCAGGACTATATGACTGTGACAGCCCACTGGGTAGATGTATGGACTCCCGCCGCAAGAACAGCAGCGGCGGCACCAGTAGCAGCATCTCGCAAACGCCAACTCTTTCCTAGGCAGGCTACGCTTTGTATCACCGCTTTCCAGAATACGCACACAGCTGAAAACCTCTTACGGCAACTGAGGAAGATCATCGCGGAATGGCTTACCCCAATTGGACTCTCCTGTGGATTTGTGGCATCGGACAACGCCAGCAATATTGTGTGTGCATTAAATATGGGCAAATTCCAGCACGTCCCATGTTTTGCACATACCTTGAATTTGGTGGTGCAGAATTTTTTAAAAAACGACAGGGGCGTGCAAGAGATGCTGTCGGTGGCCAGAAGAATTGCGGGACACTTTCGGCGTACAGGCACCACGTACAGAAGACTGGAGCACCACCAAAAACTACTGAACCTGCCCTGCCATCATCTGAAGCAAGAAGTGGTAACGAGGTGGAATTCAACCCTCTATATGCTTCAGAGGTTGGAGGAGCAGCAAAAGGCCATTCAAGCCTATACAATTGAGCACGATATAGTAGGTGGAATGCACCTGTCTCAAGCGCAGTGGAGAATGATTTCAACGTTGTGCAAGGTTCTGATGCCCTTTGAACTTGCCACACGTGAAGTCAGTTCAGACACTGCCAGCCTGAGTCAGGTCATTCCCCTCATCAGGCTTTTGCAGAAGAAGCTGGAGACATTGAAGGAGGAGCTAACACGGAGCGATTCCGCTAGGCATGTGGGACTTGTGGATGGAGCCCTTAATTCGCTTAACAAGGATTCACGGGTGGTCAATCTGTTGAAATCAGAGCACTACATTTTGGCCACCGTGCTCGATCCTAGATTTAAAGCCTACCTTGGATCTCTCTTTCCGGCAGACACAAGTCTGCTGGGGTTGAAAGACCTGCTGGTGACAAAATTGTCAAGTCAAGCGGAACGCGACCTGTCAACATCTCCTCCTTCACATTCTCCCGCAACTGGGGGTGCGAGGAAAAGGCTCAGAATTCCGAGCCCACCCGCTGGCGGTGATGCAGGGCAGTCTGGAGCGACTGCTGATGCTGACATCTGGTCCGGACTGAAGGACCTGACAACGATTACGGACATGTCGTCTACTGTCACTGCATATGATTCTCTCAACATTGATAGAATGGTGGAGGATTATATGAGTGACCGCATCCAAGTAGGCACGTCACACAGTCCGTACTTATACTGGCAGGAAAAAGAGGCAATTTGGAGGCCCTTGCACAAACTGGCTTTATTCTACCTAAGTTGCCCTCCCACAAGTGTGTACTCCGAAAGAGTGTTTAGTGCCGCCGCTCACCTTGTCAGCAATCGGCGTACGAGGTTACATCCAGAAAATGTGGAGAAGATGATGTTCATTAAAATGAATTATAATCAATTCCTCCGCGGAGACATTGACCAGCAGCAATTGCCTCCACAAAGTACACAGGGAGCTGAGATGGTGGATTCCAGTGGGGACGAATTGATAATCTGTGAGGAGGGGGATGTACACGGTGATATATCGGAGGGTGATGATGAGGTGGACATCTTGCCTCTGTAGAGCCAGTTTGTGCAAGGAGAGATTAATTGCTTCTTTTTTGGGGGGGGGTCCAAACCAACCCGTCATATCAGTCACAGTCGTGTGGCAGACCCTGTCACTGAAATGATGGGTTGGTTAAAGTGTGCATGTCCTGTTTTGTTTATACAACATAAGGGTGGGTGGGAGGGCCCAAGGACAATTCCATCTTGCACCTCTTTTTTCTTTTCTTTTTCTTTGCGTCATGTGCTGTTTGGGGAGGGTTTTTTGGAAGGGACATCCTGCGTGACACTGCAGTGCCACTCCTAGATGGGCCCGGTGTTTGTGTCGGCCACTAGGGTCGCTTATCTTACTCACACAGCTACCTCATTGCGCCTCTTTTTTTCTTTGCGTCATGTGCTGTTTGGGGAGGGTTTTTTGGAAGGGCCATCCTGCGTGACACTGCAGTGCCACTCCTAGATGGGCCCGGTGTTTGTGTCGGCCACTAGGGTCGCTTATCTTACTCACACAGCGACCTCGGTGCAAATTTTAGGACTAAAAATAATATTGTGAGGTGTGAGGTATTCAGAATAGACTGAAAATGAGTGTAAATTATGGTTTTTGAGGTTAATAATACTTTGGGATCAAAATGACCCCCAAATTCTATGATTTAAGCTGTTTTTTAGGGTTTTTTGAAAAAAACACCCGAATCCAAAACACACCCGAATCCGACAAAAAAAAATTCGGTGAGGTTTTGCCAAAACGCGGTCGAACCCAAAACACGGCCGCGGAACCGAACCCAAAACCAAAACACAAAACCCGAAAAATTTCCGGCGCTCATCTCTAATGGATAGTATACTTAATGACGACACAGAGGTAGGCACAGCAGTGGCCTTCCGTATCGTACTGCTATATATAGTATACTGGTGGACACTGTGTCGGCAAACTGCAAAACTAAAATGCACCACAGGTATAGAATGTAGATGGATAGTATACTTAATGGATGACGACACAGAGGTAGGTACAGCAGTGCACTCTGCACTGTACTCCTCCTATATAATATTAATTACTGGTGGTCCCCAGTCCCCACAATAATAAAGCAGCACACTGAGCACAGATATGGAGTGTTTTTCAGGCAGACAACGTATACTGGTGGTCACTGTCAGCAAAACTCTGCACTGTACTCCTGCTATAGCTGCTCCCCAGTCCCCACAATTAAGCAGTGTGAGCACTCAGCACAGATATATTATGCAGCACACTGAGCACAGATATGGTATGGAGCATTTTTTTCAGGCAGAAAACGGATAAAAACTGGTGGTCACTTATCAGCAAAACTCTGCACTGTACTCCTCCTAACAGCTGCTCCCCAATCCTCCCCACAATTAAGCAATAAACCAATCAACTTCTACAATAAACGGAGAGGACGCGACGCCAGCCATGTCCTCTCCCTATCATCTCCAATGCACGAGTGAAAATGGAGGCGACGCGCGGCTGCTTATATAGAATCCGAATCTCGCGAGAATCCGACAGCGGGATGATGACGTTCGGGCGCGCTCGGGTTAGCCGAGCAAGGCGGGAAGGTTCGAACCTGCCTTGGACCCGTGTAAAATGGGTGAAGTTCGGGGGGGTTCGGTTTCCGAGAAACCGAACCCGCTCATCACTACATAGAACACAATTACTTATTTGCAGTCTTATATCCCTTTCGCACCAATAACCGGGTCCAACCTGCGTTATTGAATTTGGTTTCAAGCTGAGTCCAGCTTCTTGAAATCGTGTTTGCAATGCAGGCTGGACCCGGGTTATTGCTGGGTTATCTCTTTGCTGGTGCATGGAGATGACATCATCTCTAATTGCTGGTAATCCAGCTCTCTGCATACTAATAGCGTGACTCTTTACCACATTTTCAAGATCAGTCCCGGGATTAACCTTGGTCACAGTCCAGGCGCTGAACCTGGGCAGTCCCTTTCACACAAAGCCAGGACACAGGTTGCCCAGGCAATATAAAATGTGTGTTTTTGGTCCAATTCAGCCCAAGCCCCATAATGTTTCTAGGACAATGTAATATAAGCAGGATGTGACCTTAGCAGTGATTATTAATATCACCTCATTCAATCTACATCTCATAGGAGTATTGGATGTGTATGTACTCCCATCTGACATAACTGTACAACCGGTTTGATAAGCACAATACTCAGCACTATAGAGCAGAAGACGAGACTATTTCTACCATTACAATCCATACAGTTTGTGTCAACTGTAACAAATTAAAAGGTAACTGTGTTATTCCTTATTGTCTGATAAGAGCTCTTTGATCTGCGATGATGTCTGTCGGTGGGTATCAGACAATTCAAATACAGATTAGTCTGTTTAAACGGATTAAAACTTTGCTGTGATTGAATTAACAAAGAAGCACTAAATTATCTAATCATCAGCAAACCGGCACAGACATCAGATGAGATTTCCAGTCAAATGCAGAACAACTTACTTTATTATACTGAATCCCAAACTCAGCAACAAAGTTCAATTGTATTTAATTTGTAGCACTCAATACAATTTGTGATTTATCTATAATATCTTCTTTGCACTGCTGAGGTCCATCATGTTATCACCTCTGCTCTCTGCTGCATTTTCATGATGCTATTGTGACTTTAATATGTAATTGCATGAAGTGCCATAATGATGAGACAGGAGGTGGGGCCAACACTATGCCGCAGTCTACTCACAGATCTGGGCCCTCTACTCACTGAGGGGTAAATTTACTAAAGCTTCTTATAATGAAAAGTGGGAATGTTGCCTATAGCAACCAAGCAGATTCTGTATGTCATTTCTCTATTGCAACCTAGAAAATGATAGAATCTGGTTGCTATGAGCAACATCACCACTTTTAATTTTTAGAAGCTTTAGCAAATTTACCCCATAGGGTCATAATTATCAGATTACAGTAATTCACCAGTTCTCAGAAAATTGACTTTTTTTTTTATGTAATGCTGATATTTATCAGGGTACTGCAGCAGAAATAAGAGATATCTATTGTGGTCCCTCATTTATCATTCCCAAAAACTGTCACCATAGCTGTGTATAGGGACTGTGATTACGGCAAATTTACCAAGATCCAATAAGCTAAGGTTATGTACACATCAGTGGGAGTTGCGGAGGTGGGAGGAGCAGGGACATGCTGCATTTGGTAGGTCCATCGGGTTATGCAGCATATGACCAGCGGGAGTGCGCCTCAAACCCAATATTGAGCATACATACTATACAATATCATAAGCCAATAGCAGATGGATCGTATGCAATATTACATAGTGTGTACGCACCCTTAGCTTCAGATGGAGTTAGTCCATAGTAGCCTCTGTGCTAATGTTCAACATTTCTTATTGGAAAGGGATCATTTGGATATCTACCCTTTAGCCTATACTGGAGCATTAGCCTCTGTAGGAAGCTATCGCTTTACTTCCAACTGTTCACTGGGCTATCATCAGTGTCTGTGCCCCAACATGGACTGTTGCTAAATACCACATTTATATTATTTCTTGTTGTTGTTTCTTTATGCAGAAATGATATTTAATTGGGCAAAATTCATAATATTATTAAAATGAACTCTAGATCATGGATCTCAGCAATGTACAAGATGGCTGTTCCAGGGTAAAGACCATGACACAGCAGGTTATTTATTAAACTATTTCTAAACAGGGCTACATAGTGTGCCCAACATGCCAAAAATGACTGCAGCAACCCTGCATTATGTGTTTTTCTACTTGCTGTAATACAAAGGGCAGATTTGGCTATGAGTGATGTTCTCGTTGTCACTCGTTGCTGTTCATGAGTGCTGCTCCTGCCAGCCAGCTCCCAACTGTCACTTTTACCATTTGGGATTGGCTGTGATGTCTATAAAGTGCCTTGAGTCCTATGGGAGAAAAAGCACTATATAACGTTGTGCTGTCAGATCGCAGAGAAACTGCAAAGAGAAGCAGCTGGCAGCAGTAGGTAAGTGTGGCTATAGATGGAGAGACACAAGGGGGTATGCGAGGGTTGGTAAGGCTGGTGATGCAGTGGCTTGGAAGGATAATGCTGACGCTTTGGGGAATGTAGTGCAGAGGTACAGGGGTTGGACAAGACCAATGTACACAGGGGGATGATGCTGAGATACACAGCAGAGAATAAGGCTGGGAAACACAGAAGAGAAGAGTCAATGGCTGGAGATGTTGAGACCCAGAGCAGAGGAACCTGGAGAGACATAGGGGAGATGTGAATGTAAACACCATGGTGGTGCTGGAGAAACAGAGCATGGATGTTGCTGTAGAGACACAGGCAAGGATGAGGCTGGCAAGACATTGGGGAAAATGAATCTGGAGGACAGGGGCGGATTGGAATGGAAAACCAGCCCAGGAAATTGATGGAGCCCTAATGATTAAAGGGGTAGGGTCTGTCAAGCAGGGCGGGTCTCTCCTTATGTGGCCTGACTTACATCTTTTGCTGCAGTTGTGTCTGTGAATTTATAGTAATGTTGCTACAATGCACTTCCCTTGTGTACATGCTTGTAAATATGCAAGGACTGAGACTCCCACTGTCAGTGCCTACAGATGCTGCAATCATGCTTTGTGTGTTTTTAAATGCTATGCTAGGTGCAGATCATCCAAGTATGGCCTCCAATGTGTGTGATTCAGCATTTCTGTAAACAACCACTGTCAGCAACATGCCCATACTACATTACCTTTTGTGTCTGGATATCAAACCCTTTTCTAAACGCCCAGGGAATTCCAACACATTTCTAATACATTTCTTGATGCATGCATCTGAATCCGTGACTCTGTACGAACAGCATCAGGACGCATGTGTGGTGCAACACAAATGCATGCACAGACTAAAAACACATTGGCCCCACAGAAAAAAAGCGCATTGGCACCCACAGAGAACAAAAAAAGTCTCCCACAGAGAACAATAAAAAAAAACATTGCCCCCCACAGGAAATTAAACAAACATCCCCCACATTGGCCTCCACAGAAAAAAATCCACTGACCCCCACAGAAACCCCCCAAAACATTGGCCCATACAGAAAACAATAAAACACATTGGCCCCCACAAGAAAAATGTAAAACACATTAGCCCCCACAGGTTTACCCACACACACTGTTACGTGGACTACAGTGTGCAATAGGCTTTCCAATGGTTCTGGCTGGTGCTCATGCAATTACCCTTGCCCAGCAGTCTTTTAGCCTCCTGCAGCCAAAGACTGCCTATAGCAGCCGCCTCTCCAGGGCAGATTAGGTCCACCCCGTACGCAGATGCCCCCAGATTTTATGTATAGACACGTTCTCACATGAGCAGACTGGTTCTCACGCGAGCTGACAGGTTCTCACAAAAGCAGGAACTATCACCAGTGTTTTGGGAGTGTACTGGGGAAGAATATAAATGATGCTGCACCAATTACTGCTAGATTGCACAGTCCCGGCTCCTAAGCAATGCCCAGGATGCGTGCCTCTTGGTGCTAACACACACACTGGCCCTACAGAAAAAAAAACACATTGGCCAACACAGGAACAAAAATATGGTGGATAGTGTATGTCCCTGGGTTGGAAGGGAGTATTGTGTCTACAGGGGCTGACACACAGACGCTGCCACACTGGCCCAAACAGTAATAAAAACACATTGACCCTCATATAAAAAACATTGAAACCCACAGAAAAAAATATTGCCCCCCACAGGGAAAAAAACACATATGGACACCCACAGAAAAATACAAAACATATTGGCGCCACACAGAAAAAAAACACATTGACCCTGGACAGGAAAAATAAAAAACTATCCCCCACAGGAAAAAAATAAAACACATTGGCTCCCACAGATAAAAAAATAAAAACATTGGCCCTCACATGGAAAAAAAAACACATTGAGCTCCACAATAAAAAATTTGGTGGATAGTGTACATCCTTGGGTTGCAGGGGTGGGGTGGGATGGGGACACTGATGCTGACACACAGACTGATGCTGACACACTGATGCTGACACACTGATGCGGACACACAAACAGATGCTGACACACTGACACAAATGTATATATAGACATGAGCACAGTTTAGGAGGCTCATAGCAGGGACCCCTGACACCCACTTAAGCACATACACCCCCCCCCCCCTGTGCAGTAGACACCAGCAGGCCCCTCTCTCCCTCCAGCAGTGAATAGCAAACACCCTCTCTGACACCCCACAGCAGCCAGCAATCCCTTTGTGCCCCCCACTGTGGCTCTCTCCCCCTGCAGCAGCTATCATGCCCCCCTCTCTGCCCCCAGCAGTGTCTCTCTCCCTCCACAGTGTCCAGCAGCCTCCCTCTCTCCCCCCTCTTCCACCAATGAGTCTTAGTGCCCACTTATGGGCAGACTGGGGCACAATATATGAATTGGCCAGGAATGGGGGAAGCACAGCCAGTAAGGAGAGGGTGGGGCCTGGGAGAGGGTGGGGCCATGGGGCCAAGCCCACCAGCAAACCATTCCAGTATTCCCATGGCCCAATCCAACCCTGCTGAAGGAACACATGCAAGGCACTCATACACCAATTGTAGTGTAATCATGCAAGTGGTTCATCCCAGAATCTTTAGTCTCATGCAATAAGCTGTCCAGTTACAGCTAGCAGCAGCATGGTTGCATTCCTCATGCAATCTTCTCTGCCAGCACCCTTATCACTACTAGCCTCCGAAAATAAGACCAACTTTCCTCCAGCCATCCAACTGACCAACTGGTCTATACAACTGAAAATGGTGCTTCACACATCTAACCAAATTTCTCATCAGAGTAGCCAACTAGAAAACGTTATTATTAAACCAGCCAACTTCCCTCCAACTTGTGATGTCACAGAAGTAGACAGATAGGGGTATATTTACTAAGGTCCCGATTTTGACCGAGATGACGTTTTTTTCTTCAAAGTGTCATCTCGGGAATTTACTAAGCAAAAATCTCGGCAGTGATGAGGGCATTCGAAATATTTTGGAATTCCTAGGAAAAAATTACGAATCAATACACCATCGCTCAAATACGCCTGCAATTTGGTAGAAATCGGTCATTTACTAAAAAGTGCAAATCACAAACACTGCCGACAATAGCCAAACACTGCCGTGCTGAAATACAATTCGTGAAAAAGTGCTAAAAAAAAACAGACCTGCTTTTCCCCCCCCCGTGTTTGGATAGGCATGCACGGATCCATGAGATCCGTGCATGTTTATTAGTGGGAAGGGGATGGGAAAGTGTTATTTAAAAAAAAAATGCGTGGGGTCCCCCCTCCTAAGCAAAACCAGCCTCGGGGTCTTTGAGCCGGCCCTGGTTGAAAAAATATGGGGGAAAAAATGATAGGGGTTCCCCCATATTTAAACAACCAGCACCGGGCTCTGCACCTGGTCCTGGTTCCAAAAATACGGGGGACAAAAAGCGTAGGGGTCCCCCGTATTTCTGAAACCAGCACCGGGCTCCACTAGCCAGATACATAATGCCACAGCCGGGGGACACTTTTATATAGGTCCCAGCGGCCCTGGCATTACATAACCAACTAGTTACCCCTGGCCGGGGTACCCTGGAGGAGTGGGGACCCCTTCAATCAAGGGGTCCCCCCCTCCAGCCACCCAAGGGCCAGGGGTGAAGCCCGAGGCTGTCCCCCCCCATCCAAGGGCTGCGGATGGGAGGCTGATAGCCTTTTTGTAAAAAAATTAATATTGTTTTTAGTAGCAGTACTACAAGTCCCAGCAAGCCTCCCCCGCAAGCTGGTACTTGGAGAACCACAAGTACCAGCATGCGGAGGAAAACCGGGCCCGCTGGTACCTGTAGTACTACTACTAAAAAAATACCCCAATAAAAACATAAGACACACACCTTGAAAGTAAAACTTTAATGCATACATCCACACCTCCATATACACATACTTACCTATGTTCACACGAGGGTCGGTCCTCTTCTCCATGTAGAATCCATGGTGTACCTGTTGAAAAAATTATACTCTCAAAATCCAGTGTAGAAGGCTCCTCTTGTAATCCATTTGTAATCCAGGTACTTGGCAAAATAACAAAACGAACACCCGACCTCGCACTGAAAGGGGCCCCATGTTTTCACATGGGACCCCTTTCCCCGAATGCCAGAAACCCCCTCTGACTTATGTCTAAGAGGGTTCCATCAGCCAATCAGGGAGCGCCACATTGTGGCACCCTCCTGATTGCCTGTGTGCTCCTGTACTGTATGACAGGCAGCACCCGGCAATGTTACAATGTAGCGCCTATGCGCTCCATTATAACCAATGGTGGGAACTTTGTGGTCAGCGGTGAGGTTACTTTCGGTCAACCGCTGACCATAAAGTTCCCACCATTGGTTAGTAGTAGTACTACAGGTACCAGCGGGCCCGGTTTTCCTCCGCATGCTGGTACTTGTGGTTCTCCAAGTACCAGCTTGCGGGGGAGGCTTGCTGGGACTTGTAGTACTGCTACTAAAAACAATATTATTTTTTTTACAAAAAGGCTATCAGCCTCCCATCCACAGCCCTTGGATGGGGGGACAGCCTCGGGCTTCACCCCTGGCCCTTGGGTGGCTGGAGGGGGGGGACCCCTTGATTGAAGGGGTCCCCACTCCTCCAGGGTACCCCGGCCAGGTGTGACTAGTTGGTTATGTAATGCCAGGGCCGCTGGGACCTATATAAAAGTGTCCCCCGGCTGTGGCATTATGTATCTGGCTAGTGGAGCCCGATGCTGGTTTCAGAAATACGGGGGACCCCTACGCTTTTTGTCCCCCGTATTTTTGGAACCAGGACCAGGCGCAGAGCCCGGTGCTGGTTGTTTAAATATGGGGGAACCTCTGACATTTCCCCCCCCATATTTTTGCAACCAGGACCGGCTCAAAGAGCACGAGGCTGGTTTTGCTTAGGAGGGGGGACCCCGCGCAATTTTTTTTAGGATTTTAACACTGTGCACCTTTTAAAAAAATTAAATCAATGAAGCCCAGCACGGATCTCTCAGGACCGGCCGAGATTCATTGTATTAAAGTCGGCAGTGTTTTACAAGACACTCACGTAAAACACTGCCAAAAAAAATGAATGACATCGACATCGGGAAAACCGAAAATGCAGAATACGGCAGCTTAGTAAATTAGTCGTACTAAATTCAAAAAGTTGCAAATTTACACTTTCGATGCCATTCGTGATTGAACTTTGACCTCAGACGGGAAAATACGAATTTTAGTAAATATACCCCATAGTGTCTGCCTACTTCTGCATGTTTTGAATAAATATTTTTTTTTATTTCAATATGTGTGATTTTATTTTAATTTTACCAATTATATTTTTTATTATACCAATGTATCACAGCTTATTCTGTATTGTGTGTTTTGACTTAGCTGCAAAAATAACCTCTTTATATCGGGCGCTAATAGTATTTTCTGTTAAATAACATTTTGAATATAGTAAAACTCAGCTGCAAAAAGTTAATGACCTGGGGTTCACAGGTCAAATAAATTACACTGGACCACCCAAGTGCAATTAACCACAAAACTCCAATTTGAAAAAACTCTTGCGCTATAGTTATATAATTACAAGATATGGCTGACAAGAATGACAAACTCCTGATAAATTCAAAATATATTTACTATTGTATAAATTATCATATAATAAAACAAGACCGGTCTTTAAAACATCAAAAAATAATAACAAATATGTATACTTTCTAATACATGGAGGTGGACTTAAGCGTACTCTGTGCACAGACGTGTAAAAAAAACAAGCTCTATAGCTATATGGCTTAATGAGGTCAAAGAATGTTTTGAATCAAGTGTGGCTGCTGGTAAGACCCATATATTAATTGTTCCCAATGGATAGTCACTTTGTATCAAAGATCTTTATGATGTGAAGATCCAACATGTAACAATAGAATGGATATGAGCTTTTTGTAACCGGAAACTTTACGTGAGATGTGAGCAAGTGGTATCAGCACAAATGCATCCCGACGACCACCGCAGTGGCTTGGAGCTGCGGGAAATAAAGGCACCTGCAATGGCGCCCGCTGTGATTTAACCTGCTCAGTCGCGATGCTCCACGAGTATCCAC
Source organism: Pseudophryne corroboree (assembly GCF_028390025.1). NCBI lineage: Eukaryota > Metazoa > Chordata > Amphibia > Anura > Myobatrachidae > Pseudophryne > Pseudophryne corroboree. Next base: position 104,201,218 of record NC_086454.1, on the reverse strand, counting down.
CTCTACGTGCCGTTTGCAGGCACCGGTCAGCGGCTCCTCTTTGTATGAAAACAAATTCCAAAGGAGGAAGCCCCTGTGGGAGGAGCGAAACGCGTCAGAAGTTGATTCTGTTGGACCCCAGCTGAAGTTAGACCCATATCACGAACTGGCTGCAGCATTCTTCTGCCTGGAATTTGTTTTCATACAAAGAGGAGCCGCTGACCGGTGCCTGCAAACGGCACGTAGAGGTGGATACTCGTGGAGCATCGCGACTGAGCAGGTTAAATCACAGCGGGCGCAATTGCAGGTGCCTTTATTTCCCGCAGCTCCAAGCCACTGCGGTGGTCGTCGGGATGCATTTGTGCTGATACCACTTGCTCACATCTCACGTAAAGTTTCCGGTTACAAAAAGCTCATATCCATTCTATTGTTACATGTTGGATCTTCACATCATAAAGATCTTTGATACAAAGTGACTATCCATTGGGAACAATTAATATATGGGTCTTACCAGCAGCCACACTTGATTCAAAACATTCTTTGACCTCATTAAGCCATATAGCTATAGAGCTTGTTTTTTTTACACGTCTGTGCACAGAGTATGCTTAAGTCCACCTCCATGTATTAGAAAGTATACATATTTGTTATTATTTTTTGATGTTTTAAAGACCGGTCTTGTTTTATTACAGGTTGAGTATCCCATATCCAAATATTCCGAAATACGGAATATTCCGAAATACGGACCTTTTTTGACTGAGAGCGAGATAGTGAAAACTTTGTTTTTTGATGGCTCAATGTACACAAACTTTGTTTAATACACAAAGGTATTAAAGATATTGCATTCAATGACCTTCAGGCTGTGTGTATAAGGTGTATGTGAAACATAAATGAATTGTGTGAATGTAGACACACTTTGTTTAATGCACAAATTTACAAAAAATATTGGCTAAAATGACCTTCAGTCTGTGTGTATAAGGTGTATATGTAACATAAATGCATTCTGTGCTTAGATTTAGGTTCCATCGCCATGATATCTCATTATGGTATGCAATTATTCCAAAATACCGAAAAATCCGATATCCAAAATACCTCTGGTCCCAAGCATTTTGGATAAGGGATACTCAACCTATGATAATTTATACAATAGTAAATATATTTTGAATTTATCAGGAGTTTGTCATTCTTGTCAGCCATATCTTGTAATTATATAACTATAGCGCAAGAGTTTTTTCAAATTGGAGTTTAGCTGCAAAAATGTATAAGAACAGCACTTTGTATCTCACAATGTAAATGTAGCACAATGTAGCTGTAACACAATCAGGAGCGGTCCTTGGTGCAGGCAAGCAGTGCCTTTGCCCGGGGCGCTGCGGCCTGGGGGCGCGGCCGCAGTCACCCCGGAGGCGCCGCAGCCTGCCCGCACTCCGCTCCCCGCTCCACGGCTGCAGCAGACGCCGTGGGCTGTGTGGGCATCCACTGCAGCCGGCTCCAGGCACAGACACTAGAGGTCGTTATTGACCTCTAGTGTCTGTGCGGCGCTATGGGAGAGACGTCATTGACGTCTCTCCCATAGAGAGGATCGGGCGGCCAGACTGACGGAGCAGCAGCAGCAGAAGAAGCAGGAGCGGGGCAGTGGTAAGTATTGTTTTATTATTTTGTGTGTGTGTGTTTGTAAGCGGGGGCACAGCGACAGGGGGCAAATAAAGAGGGTGCACAACAACTGGGGGCAAATAAAGAGGAGGCACAAATACTGGGGGCAAATAAAGAGAGGGCACAACTACTGGGGGCAAATAAAGAGGAGGCACAAATAAAGAGGGGGCACAAATACTGGGAGCAAATAAAGAGGGGGCACAACTACTGGGAGCAAATAAAGAGGAGGCGCAAATAAAGAGGGGGCACAAATACTGGGAGCAAATAAAGAGGGGGCACAACTACTGGGGGCAAATAAAGAGGAGGCGCAAATAAAGAGGGGGCACAAATACTGGGAGCAAATAAAGAGGGGGCACAACTACTGGGGGCAAATAAAGAGGGGGCAAATCAACTGGGGAGCACAGCTACTGTGAGCATAACTGGCCACGCCCCTCCCCTATGAAGCCACGCCCCCACACACTAACTGTTTTGCCACGGAGGGGGGGGGGGGGCGCCAGTGGAAACTCTCGCACTGGGTGCCACAAGGGGTAGAACCGGCCCTGAACACAATATAGATGTAAAACCAACCATGCTGAATATAATGGGCAACAAAAGACAGTATGTGTGTGTGTGTGTGTGTGTGTATGTGTGTGTGTATATATATATATATATATATATATATATATATATATATATATATATAATTTTTATAGCCTGCCGCACACAATTATAGTCCATGGTAAGAGTGCTGGTCACATAATCAGTTGCAGTAGTCTCAATAAAAGAAACCCGCACCTCCAATTAATACATAATAAATCCTTTATCAAAATATATGTGTTAATTGAATTAAACAGCAAAGGCATCAAAAAGGAGTATCAGAACAAGCACATGGGATACCTGCTGGAAGCAAACTGCATAGCTCCGCAGTGTAGCAGCTGATCCAGGATGAAGGTGCCTTTTTGAGCACCGAAATGGCTTGATGACTCACTAACCTACTGTCACCGGAGGCTTGCATCATGATCAGCTGCTACACTGCGGAGCTATGCAGTTTGCTTCCAGCAGGTACCCCATGTGATTGTTCTGATACTGCTCTTTGATGCCTTTGGTGTTTTATTCATTCAACACATGTTTTTTGATAAAGGATTTATTATGCATTAATTGGAGGTGCTGGTTTCTTTTATTGAGAATATATATAGTCTTTATTTATATATCACCGGCTGACTTATAGGGGTGTGGATTATAGGGCTGACAGTAACTAGGTCGACAGTCATTAGGTTGACCACTATTGCTCGACAGTGACTAGGTTGACACAGTAATTAGGTCGACCTGGAAAAGGTCGACATTAGTTGTTGTTGTTTTTGGGGGGGGTGTTGTTTTCTTTGTAAAGTGACCGGGAACCTCAATTAGTGCCCCGTGGGCCTAATTAATACATGATCGTTAGTGTTTTTTTTTTTCATGCCTGCGATCAGGTAATCGTCGCCTACAGCGGGGGGAATTCTCTGTGCAGGTGTGCGATCGCATGTGCGGAGAGCTGCACAAACAAAAGTTTGTGCAGTCTCTGTATAGCCCAGGACTTACTCAGCTGCTGCGATGATCGGGGCCGGAGCTGACGTCAGAAACCCTTCTTCCAAATGCCTGGATCCTCCTGTGTTTTTCCGGACACTCCTCTAATATGGTCAGTTACCACCCACAAATAGCCTCTTCCTGTCAGTCACCTTGCGATCGCCCATGCAATTACTTTGTTTGCACCATCTTGCCGGGCGATCCCCGTCACTGCGGACCGACGCACCTGCGCATTGAGGTGCATGCGCAGTTCAGACACGATTGCCCACTGTGGGAAAATGCACAGCAGTAATCGGGCCTGAATTACACCCCGTGTCTCCTTGCATGGTTTGCTTTGCTCACCGTGCTTCGGGTTATTATTCCCAAATGTAGTTCACGTGGATCATAAAGTATGAAAAAGTTCAAAAAAATTAAGAAAAAATGTGAAAAACTCATGTTGACCTTTTCATGTGTCGACCTTTGCCATGTCAACCTGATGCATGTTGACTAATAGTGGTCAACCTATTGAGTGTTGACCTAAGTGTTGTGGACCCAAAGACCGGACACCAACTTATAGAGAGGATAGGTGACAAGTACTGGTTGTCTTGAAGGGGGGATTGTACAGTGCTGGCTGCTCTGGGGTAGTGATAACTAGGTGCTATCACTGCTGCTGGGGGCTGTACTGGGGAGGGTAGTGTATGGTGCTGGCTGCTCTGGGGTAGTGATAACTAGGTGCTATCGCTGCTGCTGGGGGCTGTACTGGGGAGGGCAGTGTATGGTGCTGGCTGCTCTGGGGTAGTGATAACTAGGTGCTATTGCTGCTGCTGGGGGCTGTACTGGGGAGGGTAGTGTATGGTGCTGGCTGCTCTGGGGTAGTGATAACTAGGTGCTATCACTGCTGCTGGTGGCTGTACTGGGGAGGGTAGTGTATGGTGCTGGCTGCTCTAGGGGTAGTGATAACTAGGTGCTATCGCTGCTGCTGGTGGCTGTACTGGGGAGGGTAGTGTATGGTGCTGGCTGCTCTAGGGTAGTGATAACTAGGTGCTATCACTGCTGCTGGTGGCTGTACTGGGGAGGGTAGTGTATGGTGCTGGCTGCTCTAGGGGTAGTGATAAATAGGTGCTATCGCTGCTGCTGGTGGCTGTACTGGGGAGGGTAGTGTACAGTGCTGGCTGCTCTGGGGTAGTGATAACTAGGTGCTATCACTGCTGCTGGGGGCTGTACTGGGGAGGGTAGTGTATGGTGCTGGCTGCTCTGGGGTAGTGATAACTAGGTGTAATCGCTGCTGCTGGTGGCTGTACTGGGGAGGGTAGTGTATGGTGCTGGCTGCTCTGGGGTAGTGATAACTAGGTGCTATCGCTGCTGCTGGTGGCTGTACTGGGGAGGGCAGTGTATGGTACTGGCTGCTCTGGGGTAGTGATAACTAGGTGCTATCACTGCTGCTGGTGGCTGTACTGGGGAGGGCAGTGTATGGTACTGGCTGCTCTGGGGTAGTGATAACTAGGTGCTATCACTGCTGCTGGTGGCTGTACTGGGGAGGGCAGTGTATGGTACTGGCTGCTGTAGGGGTAGTGATAACTAGGTGCTATCGCTGCTGCTGGTGGCTGTACTGGGGAGGGTAGTGTATGGTGCTGGCTGCTCTGGGGTAGTGATAACTAGGTGCTATCACTGCTGCTGGTGGCTGTACTGGGGAGGGTAGTGTATGGTGCTGGCTACTCTGGGGTAGTGATAACTAGGTGCTATCACTGCTGCTGGTGGCTGTACTGGGGAGGGCAGTGTATGGTACTGGCTGCTCTGGGGTAGTGATAACTAGGTGCTATCACTGCTGCTGGTGGCTGTACTGGGGAGGGCAGTGTATGGTACTGGCTGCTCTAGGGGTAGTGATAACTAGGTGCTATCACTGCTGCTGGTGGCTGTACTGGGGAGGGTAGTGTATGGTGCTGGCTGCTCTGGGGTAGTGATAACTAGGTGCTATCGCTGCTGCTGGTGGCTGTACTGGGGAGGGTAGTGTATGGTGCTGGCTGCTCTGGGGTAGTGATAACTAGGTGCTATCGCTGCTGCTGGTGGCTGTACTGGGGAGGGCAGTGTATGGTGCTGGCTGCTCTGGGGTAGTGATAACTAGGTGCTATCGCTGCTGCTGGTGGCTGTACTGGGGAGGGTAGTGTATGGTGCTGGCTGCTCTGGGGTAGTGATAACTAGGTGCTATCGCTGCTGCTGGTGGCTGTACTGGGGAGGGCAGTGTATGGTGCTGGCTGCTCTGGGGTAGTGATAACTAGGTGCTATCGCTGCTGCTGGTGGCTGTACTGGGGAGGGTAGTGTATGGTGCTGGCTGCTCTGGGGTAGTGATAACTAGGTGCTATCGCTGCTGCTGGTGGCTGTACTGGGGAGGGCAGTGTATGGTGCTGGCTGCTCTGGGGTAGTGATAACTAGGTGCTATCGCTGCTGCTTGTGGCTGTACTGGGGAGGGTAGTGTATGGTGCTGGCTGCTCTGGGGTAGTGATAACTAGGTGCTATCACTGCTGCTGGTGGCTGTACTGGGGAGGGTAGTGTATGGTGCTGGCTGCTCTGGGGTAGTGATAACTAGGTGCTATCGCTGCTGCTGGGGGCTGTACTGGGGAGGGTAGTGTATGGTGCTGGCTGCTCTGGGGTAGTGATAACTAGGTGCTATCGCTGCTGCTGGGGGCTGTACTGGGAAGGGTAGTGTATGGTGCTGGCTGCTCTGGGGTAGTGATAACTAGGTGCTATCACTGCTGCTGGTGGCTGTACTGGGGAGGGTAGTGTATGGTGCTGGCTGCTCTGGGGTAGTGATAACTAGGTGCTATCACTGCTGCTGGGGGCTGTACTGGGGAGGGTAGTGTATGGTGCTGGCTGCTCTGGGGTAGTGATAACTAGGTGCTATCGCTGCTGCTGGGGGCTGTACTGGGGAGGGTAGTGTATGGTGCTGGCTGCTCTGGGGTAGTGATAACTGGGTGCTATCGCTGCTGCTGGGGGCTGTACTGGGGAGTGTAGTGTATGGTGCTGGCTGCTCTGGGGTAGTGATAACTAGGTGCTATCGCTGCTGCTGGGGGCTGTACTGGGGAGGGTAGTGTATGGTGCTGGCTGCTCTGGGGTAGTGATAACTAGGTGCTATCGCTGCTGCTGGTGGCTGTACTAGGGAGGGTAGTGTATGGTGCTGGCTGCTCTGGGGTAGTGATAACTAGGTGCTATCGTTGCTGCTGGGGGGCTGTACTGGGGAGGGTAGTGTATGGTGCTGGCTGCTCTGGGGTAGTGATAACTAGGTGCTATAACTGCTGCTGGGGGCTGTACTGGGGAGGGTAGTGTATGGTGCTGGCTGCTCTGGGGTAGTGATAACTAGGTGCTATCACTGCTGCTGGTGGCTGTACTGGGGAGGGTAGTGTATGGTGCTGGCTGCTCTGGGGTAGTGATAATTAGGTGCTATCACTGCTGCTGGGGGCTGTACTGGGGAGGGCAGTGTATGGTGCTGGCTGCTCTGGGGTAGTGATAACTAGGTGCTATCACTGCTGCTGGTGGCTGTACTGGGGAGGGTAGTGTATGGTGCTGGCTGCTCTGGGGTTGTGATAATTAGGTGCTATCACTGCTGCTGGGGGCTGTACTGGGGAGGGTAGTGTATGGTGCTGGCTGCTCTGGGGTAGTGATAACTAGGTGCTATCGCTGCTGCTGGTGGCTGTACTGGGGAGGGTAGTGTATGGTGCTGGCTGCTCTGGGGTAGTGATAACTAGGTGCTATCACTGCTGCTGGGGGCTGTACTGGGGAGGGTAGTGTATGGTGCTGGCTGCTCTGGGGTAGTGATAACTAGGTGCTATCACTGCTGCTGGTGGCTGTACTGGGGAGGGTAGTGTATGGTGCTGGCTGCTCTGGGGTAGTGATAACTAGGTGCTATCACTGCTGCTGGGGGCTGTACTGGGGAGGGTAGTGTATGGTGCTTGCTGCTCTAGGGGTGGGTCAGTGTCCACCTACTTATCTTTCAGTTAGAGGGAAAGTTCCCCCTATACTAGATTAGTTGAGAAAAATCAAACCGGTGTAAGTTTCTTGACTAGTTGGCCAGACCGTTTTCTTCCTTATTTTTTTCACTTGGCAGCAAATGGCTGGTTATCATTTGTTCCTATGCACTGCCAGATTATCGTTTGGAATGATATTGTTCTGATGTATGGCAAGCATTAAGAACAGTGAGTAATCCTGTATCATGATCAAATGCAATCAGATCCATAAATAACAGAAAATAAGAAAGTATTACAGCAAGTAGAAAAACACTTTATGCAGGGTTGGTGCAGTCATTTTGGGTAATACAGTCTATGGGTTATATATTCAATCCAAGAAAGGTACAAGGAGCGGCAGTCATGTTGGGTGCACCCGGGGTAGAATCAGTCACACCTAGAAGAGATGACACAAAATGGGGTGATTGCAGTGACCTAATGCTAGGATCCCAACATAACCATCTGTTACATGTATTTTTTATCCCATCCACAAACATACCAGGTGAGGGGAAGCAGTTAGCTTTCCAACAGATGGGATCCCGGCGATTGATATACAGATGCCGGGATCCCAGAAGTAGGAGGCAATGCCGACATTGAGATACCGATGCTGCATGGGATGCTGGTGTCACATTACTGACAGCCGACATTCCAATTGCACTGCCGCAGGGGGTTAGGTTTAGACAGAAGCAGGGGGTTAGGCTGCAGGGCCAGGAAGGTTAGGGTTAGGGACCGGGGAGGGGAGGGTTATGCACATATAAGGGAAGGTTAGGGTTAGGGACCGGGGAGGGGAGGGTTAGGCACATAGAAGGGGAGGATAGGGTTAGGGACCGGGGAGGGTAGGGTTAGGCACATAGAAGGGGAGGTTAGGGTTAGGTATCAAGCAGGGAGGGTTAGGATTAGGCAGCAGGGAAGGGAGGGTTAGGCACAAAGCAGGGAGGGTTAGGCACCACCAGGGAGGGTTAGGGTAGGGGGCAGACGAGGGATAGGGGACTTACTGGTGGGCTGTCGGGATTATGATGGATGGGATGCTGCTGTCAGTATTCTAACCGCCGGCATCCCGTCTATCGCAAATCATAGTGATCACCAGGTGAGCCAGCCACGTTCGGCACATTGTAAAGGTTACTTTGTGGGAGGGATGAGACAGGACTTACTTCCACCTGGCAATTCACTGGGCAGAAAAGGCCATGCCTGGAATTGATGACACATAATGGAGGAGTGTAAAATGAAAACACCGCGCTTTGAGGTATCTATTTGTTATTTCAATAAACCAACTATAAACAATCTAAATATGTAAACATATATAGTGGCTGTATATATATCAGAGATGAGGTCGGGAGACTTCCGTAATTAGCACATAAATACATTTATTTCATAATACATGTTAAAAACAAAAACTAAAATCCTAATCTAATATGCATGCATAGCTTTCAAATCAAGAACAAGAGGAGATTTTCCTGATCAGCATGTGAATAAATATATTGTTAATTTATTATTGATTTAAACTCGAGGACATATACTGAAACTGGAGGGAGGCAGGTTCAGGGGAAATTTAAGGAAAAATGACTTCACAGAAAGGGTAGTGGATAAGTGGAATAGCCTCCCATCAGATGTGGTAGAGGCTAAGTCGGTAGAGCAATTTAAACATGCTTGGGATAGGCATATGAATATCCTTACAAAGAATTAAGATTCAAAAAGGGAAGCGATTGCCTAAAAGAAAAAAAAAATGGGGCAGACTAAATGGGCCAAGTGGTTCTTATCTGCCGTCAAATTCTATGTTTCTATGTAAATTAACAATATATTTATTCACATGCTGATCAGGAAAATCTCCTCTTGTTCTTGATTTGAAAGCTATGCATGCATATTAGATTAGGATTTTAGTTTTTGTTTTTAACATGCATTATGAAATAAATGTATTTATGTGCTAATTACGGAAGTCTCCCGACCTCATCTCTGATATATATACAGCCACTATATATGTTTACATATTTAGATCGTTTATATTTGGTTTATTGAAATAACAAATAGATACCTCACAGCGCGGTGTTTTCATTTTACACTTTACCTATACATGCTGAAGACTCTAACCAAGTCTTGAAACACACGCTGCAGTGTATTGTATCTTTTTGTATTATTCTATAATTAATTTTAAAATTAGCGCCAGGAGGGTGGAATTGGCATACCACCAGAGAACTAGTTCTCTATAAACTTTTTTTCTACATAATGGAGGAGATAAAATGCTTGGCATGATCCTTGCAAGTTCATCTAAACCATACATTTTTTATTCTACACAGAGCACCAGATGAGGAAGCCATGTTGTTTACACTATGTTACATAGAAACATAGAATTTGACGGCAGATAAGAACCACTTGGCCCATCTAGTCTGCCCCCTTTTTTTTATCCTTTAGGAAATCGCTTCCCTTTTTGAATCTTAATTCTTTGTAAGGATATTCATATGCCTATCCCAAGCATGTTTAAATTGCTCTACCGTCTTAGCCTCTACCACCTCTAATGGGAGGCTATTCCACTTATCCACTACCCTTTCTGTGAAGTCATTTTTCCTTAAATTTCCCCTGAACCTGCCTCCCTCCAGTTTCAGTATATGTCCTCGAGTTCTAATACTTCTCTTCCTTTGAAGAATGTTTCCCTCCTGAACTTTGTTAAGAACCTTGGTATATTTGAAAGTTTCAATCATGTCCCCCCTTTCCCTTCTCGCCTCCAAATTATACATGTTAAGATCTTTTAGCCTTTCTGGGTAAGTTTTGTGATGTAGGCCATGCACCATTTTAGTTGCCCTTCTTTGTACACTCTCTAATGTATTTATATCCTTCTGGAGATATGGCCTCCAGAACTGGACACAGTATTCCAGATGGGGCCGTACCAATGACCTATACAGTGGCATTATTACTTCTTTTTTCCTGCTACTGATTCCTCTCCCTATGCAACCAAGCATCTGACTTACTTTTCTCATTGCTTTGTTGCATTGCTTTCCTGCCTTTAAGTCACTTGAAATAGTGACTCCTAAATCCCTTTCCTCCTCAGTAGTTTCCATTAGAGTACCCTTGATGCTATATTTAGCCTTTGGGTATTTGAGACCCAAGTGCATGATTTGGAATTGTTTAGCATTAAACTGTAGTTGCCACATTCTTGACCATTTCTCAAGCCTACCTAGGTCATCAATCATTTGTTTTACCCCTCCTGGCATGTCTTCCCTGTTGCATATCTTTGTATCATCTGCAAAAAGGCATACTTTCCCTTTAATACCATTTGCAATGTAACCAACAAAGTTATTAAAGAGAACTGGTCCAAGTACAGATCCTTAGGGTACTCCACTGGTAACATTTCCCTCCATAGATTGCACTCCATTTACTACAACTGTCTGTTTGTTTCCTATCCTGCAACCAGGTTTTTAACCATTTAACTGTTTTATAATCCACCCCTATGCTTTCAAGTTTATTTAGTAGTCTGCTATGTGAGACAGTGTCAAATGCCTTACTAAAGTCTAGATATGCTACATCTACAGCTACCCCTTGATCTATTATTTTCGTCAGAGTCAAAAAAGTCAATAAGATTTGTTTGGCATGATCTTCCACCAGTAAATCCATGCTGTTTTGGATCCTGTAAGTTGTTTGATTTAAGATATTCCACAACTCTTTCTTTTAATAGTTTTTCTATTATTTTCCCTACTACTGATGTAAGGCTTCCTGGTCTGTAGTTACTTGTTTCTACCTTGCTACCACTTTTGTGCTACATTGCTCTTTTCCAGTCCTCTAGAATGGCACCTGCATTTAGTGACTGGTTAAATAATTCTGTTAAAGGTGTCACCAGCACATCTTTTAGCTCTTTTACTATCCTTGGGTGTATCCCATCTGGCCCCATTGATTTATCCACTTTTTTAGTTTTGAAAGTTCTGTTAGGACCTTCTCCTCTGTAAATGTACTTTCATCTACCTTACTTTTATGAATGTCCTTGCAACTTAACTGTGGCCCCTTCCCTTCTCCTTCTGTAGTAAATACTGAACAAAAATAATTATTCAGGTGATCTGCTATTGCCTTGTCTCCCTCCACCAAATGCTCACTCTCTGTCTTAAGTCTTATTATTCCTCCATTTGATTTTCTCCTTTCACTTATATACTTAAAAAAAAAAGTTTTGCCCCCTTTATCTACTGACTGGGCCATTTTCTCCTTAGCTTCTGCCTTTGCACGTCTGATCACTTTCTTAGCACCCTTCCGTCTATCAAGATACACCTCTTTGTCGTTATTCTTTTGAGTCTGTTTGTATTTCCTAAAAGCCATTTTTTTTGCATTCTCACTAGTTGATACTACTTTTGTGAACCACATTGGCTTCCTTTTCCTGGTGCTTTTCCTAACCCTTTTGATACAAAGGTCTGTTGCCCTTAGTATTGCACTTTTTTTAGTTTTTCCCATCTCTCCTGCACTCCTTCCAAGTTCCTCCAGTTTGCCAATGAATCACTTAAACATCTCCTCATTTCTAAAATTCAACACCTTGGTTTTTGTGTGACAGGAGTTGGATCCTGTCTTTATACTATACCATACTGCTTGATGATCACCGGATCCCAGGTGCTCACCCACATATATGTCTGATATCCTGTCACCATATGTAAGAATTAAATCTAATATTAAGTCTCTGCGAGTGGGCTCCCTCACCAATTGCTTGAGAGAAGCTTCCTGTAAGGAATTTAGAAACTTGCCACTTGTAGCTGAACTTGCAAAAGGCCTCTCCCATTAACATCAGGTAAATTAAAGTCTCCCATGATTATAACTTCTCCCTTTAAAGCCATTTTAGTGCTGTCCAACAATAGGTTCCTGTCCAAATCCTGCCCCTAGCCTAGTGGTCTATAGATCACCCCAATGCGAATAATGTTCTTCTCTCCAGTTTCTATGGGGACCCAAAGGGCCTCAAATTTGTATTCAATTTTTTGTATTAAAGTAGCATATATGCTTTTTTTCCACATACATTGCTACCCCTCCTGCTATTCTTCTCATTTTATCCTTCCTAAATAAATTGTATCCTGGTATAGCTATGTCAAAGTCATGATTCTCATTGCACCATGACTCTGTAATTGCCACAGTATCCAGGTTATCCCTTGTCATTATCACAATTAACTCTGGAATTTAGTCTCCTAAGCTCCTAGCATTTGCACACATAGCTTTAAGAATTTTGTCTGTGCATCTGTTATTAGTAGCCATGTCCAGACAGCAGGGCCAGTGCAAGGTCTCTCTGCATCCTAGGCAAAGCTTCAGCCTCGCACCCCCTAACCTGCAAAAAAACCCCAAAAAAACACCACCACCTCTAGGAGGGTAGATGCAGGTTGCGACTAGATGGGCTGGGGTGAATTGCATCATTATACATATACAGAGGAAAGGGACAACACTCAAGGACTTTTAAGGTGAAAACGTATTTTGTAATCAAAGTCACAACATTTTGTGACTTTGTTCGCATGTATACTTTCACTTTCAAATCCTTGAATGGCGACCATTTTTTCTGCCTATGTATACAAACTATCCGGCATGTTAAGGATTGTACAATACACTGATGCCAATTTCACATTTTCACTAAATGCCGAGATATGCATCCGCATATGTGGTCTGGTGGGGATATTTAATTATATGTGTATACATACACACACACATACACACAGATACATATAGTTGTTTGCTCCTTATTGTGTTCCATTCCCCATATGTAAGTTCATTACTGATCCCCCTACCTCCACATGTACTGCATTGTGCCCCAGTGCCTGTGTTTTCCCTATTATGCTGTTTACAGGTGCAAACCACCCATCAGGCTGTAAGATCTGCACTGTCTGTGGTCCCGCAGAACCCCCATGGGTTACTTACCTAAAAGTTGTTTCCTTGTTTTCCCTGATAATTGGTTCCTCTTACAGGCGGCAGCAGCATTACAGCAATGCTGCTGGGAGCTGACATGTAGTCAATTGCTGCTTGCTGATGGAGAGCCGGGATCTAGGGGCCTGGAGGAGGTAGGTACATCAGGGCTATGAGAAGCGGCCGTAGAGGTGCCCCCCCGGATCCACAGTTACATCCTCCCCTATGTGCCTTCACATGACTTTATGTTACACATGTCAGCACAGAGGAAATGCTGAGACATTATGTGGTACAGCCTGATAGTGGTGGCTGTACCTGACTAGACCCACAGCAGTGGCCAGCGCAGTGTAAAAGGAGGAGGTCACTTTCATATCATTCAGTTTTTTGTTAGATGAATTCAGTGGCGCCCTCCAATGGAAGGCAGCCCTAGGCAGCAGCCTAAATCTGCCTAATGGTAGAGCCGGCCCTGCCAGACAGTATAAAATAAATGACAAGTTTAAAGTTGAAATTACCTGTTTGGTGATGTTGCTCAGTGTTTGGTATTTCTTTTCTTTTACTAATCAGGAATCAGACTCTGTCATATACACCATGACTACACCTCACTAAATGTAAAGATATAGTACACCTGACCATAAATGGCCAAACGATCAAAGGAGGTAAACACCAGACAGCATGCAATAATATACTATGTTTCACTGAGCAACTTCCCCACACATGCAATGCCAATTACAAGCAAAGCATTACATCAAAAAACATACATGAGTTGCAAGCAAATCATGATATAACAACTGTTCTTAGACTGCATGAGGATGTGAGAAACATATGTACATATGTTTAAATGGACTGATGAGTTTGCATGAGGTTGAAAGGCCTGTTGGTTGCAGTGTGCAAATAAGAAATACATGGAACTGGTAAATATAAGGATAAAGTGAAAAGTGGACTAATGGGATAATCACTGCATAAAATTTCCATGGGTCGATCATCCTGCCCTTGACAGTACCAGGTGAGGCGGTTACAGTGGGCAGGGTGAGTGATTTATAAAGGTGTAACATATAGTGTGGAATTCCAGAGAAAGAAAGAGACAGTTGAGTTGGAGTCCATGATGCAGCAGATAGGAGAGAAGGTAGGTAGGACATCAGCATAGGGCAAACAAAATTCAACTAAATTTAAACAGAAGTAATTAATAGCTGTAGAATTTGCAAGCTTGATAATTCAGCAATACATTTTGGAAAATAAATTCTGTGGGAGCAGGGATGTGTGTGTTACAACGTGTGTAGTATGGTATGCCGGTGGCCGGGCTCCCGGCGGATAGCATACCAACCACCAGCATACCAACAGCTGGACGAGTGCAAATGAGCTCCTTGCGGGCTCGCTGCGGGCACGGTGCTGTGCACCGGGATCCCGACAGCCGGCAAACTGAAGACCACCCATTACAACATTATTAGAGTTATACATGAGTTAAACAAATGGGAAACAGCAAGATAAAAGTAGACCTGAAATTTCTACTTCTCTAAAGCTACTTTGAAGGAACTGCTTTGGCTTTTCTCTAATTCAAACACCTGTTTTCTACATATCCTGGACACTACTTTCTGGGCACCCTGCTTGGACATTGCAAGGAGATAAGGCTTGCTACACCTCTGATAGTTTTAGGTTTTTCCCTATAGCTTCCGCTCTTCACCCTGGACCTGTTGGGTTTGTGTGACTGGCAGTCGGGAGACCACCACCGGTCACCATGCCAACGCCACTCAGAGGATTCAGTGGCTCGCTGCACATGCCACAGGTTCTATTCCCACTCTGAGTGTCGTGGACACCCACAAGTGGGAATAGTCCCTGTAGGTCAGCATGCCAACCAGTGGGCTATGCATTGTTTAGGATCCTGGTATCTTGACCGGCGGTCTCCCAACTGCCAGTCACATAACCGCATCCCCCCCTGGACACTCTCCCCAGCTGAATCTCAGTGACCTGGCCATGAGTATCTGTCCACATACCCTCTCACCCTTATACTTTAACCCTCACCCTTAATCCTAACATTAATATCATAACCCTTTATCCAGTGGTTCTCAAACGGTGTGCCGTGTCACCCTGAGGTGCCTTGGGACACTCGCAGGGGTGCCCTGAGTTGGTGGTCCAGGACCAATTCAAATTATTATTTATGCCAATTTTAATAGACAAAACAAGTGCTGGTGGCTTCCAATCATAAAATATGTGGACAAATATAAGCAAGTCCTGTCCATCACTACATAACTGAACCTAAGGATGACATATAAACACAATTTACTGAATTTAATATCTTTCTAAATTTCTCAACAAGAAACGTTTGGCCTAGGGGTGCTGTGAAAAAAATTATGATGCTCTAGGGCGCTGTGATTCAAAAAATTTGGGAACCACTTCCTTAATCCTAATTCTCTAACACTAATATCCTAATCCTTACCCTTAATCCTAACATTATTATCCTAACCCTCACAAATATGATTTTTATCCCCCCCTCCAGAAACTGCTTAGATATTGTCTTTTTTTTTTTATTGAAAAAAGTTTAAAATATATTTAGAAAAATACATTGAAATATTTTGTTAAAAAATAAATACTTAGTGGGTGTTTTTCAACACACCACCGTGTCCATAGGCCCTTATTGTAAAATACTTCTTTCCCCCAAGAAGAAATTGTACATCCAGTAGCAAAATAATTCCCAACATTATAACCACCACACCCTACTGGTAACAGATCCCCCATAGCCTCACTCCCAATGTCAGTGGGCCCCCAATATTTTGTGACCCCAATCCCCATGTGCCAATTTATAGAATATATATATATATATATATATATATATATATATATATATATATATATATATATATATATATATATATATATATATATATATAGGGGAAGTCCCACACTCTCACCCAACACAGGTAACGGCTGGGGTGCCAAATCAAAGTCTAATCCAATCACAGGGTCAGACTCATTAGTACACGGATGAAACTAAACAGGTAACGTGTGAATAAGACGTGCTATGTGCAGATCATGCAGAATGCCTGGTTCACAATCAAACAAATGTAGTGGGTGCAGGAAAAGATACACTCAGCATGCTAAGTATACCCAAATAATATGTAGGGGAAGTCCCACACTCTCACCCAACACAGGTAACGGCTGGGGTGCCAAATCAAAGTCTAATCCAATCACAGGTTCAGACTCATTAGTACAATACAGTGTTTCTCCACACTTCAGTGGAGAAAGATAGCACTCTCCAGACTTGCAAGATATAGTATAAACAATAAAGTCATTTATTCAAAAACTTGGTTCCATGTAACTTAATGTCACAAATACAGTATATACACAGAAGGGGCTCACCAACGTTTCGGTCCTATATTAGGACCTTTCTCAAGGTATATGCCAGTCAATCCATATTCAGAGTATCGGTGGCAACAACAACAGCTTCAAGGAGGAACCAGGACCTGCATAATGCCTCCCAGGTCCCCTATATATACCTAAATGCTAATGGACACCGGAATCATATGTCTCAGTGGCCGCCGCGTCACTTCCGGTTAGACCGGAAGTTGTGTACCATCGGCGCCGCGCTGTATAAACAGCCTAGTCAATCACCATAACTAGCAATGTTAGACTCCCTTCTAGGCAGCCTTCCCAGTTGTACAGTGTAATCTGCGGCCGCTGCGGTCAGCCGAGTAGATTCCCCGGCTCGACCGCTGGCTGCTATGGTAACGCGTAATGCCGCTAGCAGGGCCGGTGCTAGAGTGTTTGGCGCCCCCCTGCAAATTATAAATTTGCGCCCTCCCATCTGTAAAAAAGGGAGAGGACGTGACGCAAAAAGGGATGTGGTCACACAAGAAAGGAGCGTGGCCCACAATTCAAATTACATCACACAGTATTACAATCTTATTCACTTTACCACAAACATAGTGCCCCTGATTCATATTACACCCTCTAGTAGTGCCCCTTATTCATTAACGTCACACAGTAGTGCCCCTTATACACGTTACACCACACAGTACTTATACACAATGCCCACAGTAGTGCCCCTTATTAGAGGTGTAGATAGGTGCCATGATGCCCGGAGTAAGGGTATGTTTCAGCACCCTTTCCCTGTGTTGGATTGGAGGTATGCTACATTTGAAAAGAAAAATATATTTTAAAATTGGTGACATGGCCTGTTCTAGACCTTGAGGAGCCCAGGACAAGTTTCCTTTGGCGTTAGCCATGCTCAGGTCAGGGACAGTGCGCGCCGAAGGCGCGCACCAAATATATAGGGTTGTGGACACAGAATAGTAAAAATTCACATTTGACATTACACTGCACAGTAATATCCGTTAGTCACATTACACTGCACAGTAATATCCGTTAGTCACATTACACCGCGCAGTAGTGTCCGTTAGTCACATTACACCCCACAGTAGTGTCCGTTAGTCACATTACACCCCACAGTAGTGTCCGTTAGTCACATTACACCCCACAGTAGTGTCCGTTAGTCACATTACACCCCACAGTAGTGCCCGTTAGTCACATTACACCGCACAGTAGTGTCCGTTAGTCACATTACACCCCACAGTAGTGTCCGTTAGTCACATTACACCCCACAGTAGTGTCCGTTAGTCACATTACACCCCACAGTTGTGTCCGTTAGTCACATTACACCCCACAGTAGTGTCCGTTAGTCACATTACACCGCACAGTAGTGTCCGTTAGTCACATTACACCGCACAGTAGTGTCCGTTAGTCACATTACACCGCACAGTAGTGTCCGTTAGTCACATTACACCCCACAGTAGTGTCCGTTAGTCACATTACACCGCACAGTAGTGTCCGTTAGTCACATTACACCGCACAGTAGTGTCCGTTAGTCACATTACACCCCACAGTAGTGTCCGTTAGTCACATTACACTGCACAGTAGTGTCCGTTAGTCACATTATACCACACAGTAGTGTCCGTTAGTCACATTATACCACACAGTAGTGTCCGTTAGTCACATTATACCCCACAGTAGTGTCCGTTAGTCACATTATACCCCACAGTAGTGTCCGTTAGTCACATTATACCACACAGTAGTGTCCGTTAGTCACATTATACCACACAGTAGTACTCTTATACATGTTACACCACACACACACACACACACACACACAATAAAAGCTGCTTATACACGTTATGCCAGGTATAGCCCAACCACGTCATACATACCACGCTGCTACTGTAAATGTAGTACCTTCTGCTTCATTACTTTGTAGGCATAACTCTGACTGATGCTCTGCCTTGGATCCACGCTTGGGCGCTGCTCCTCCTCTACCCTCCCGTAGGCTCCGTTACTCCAGCAGCAGCAGCTCTGGAGGATGTCGGCAGTTTTGGCGAGAGAGGAGGGGGCGGGTACAAATTACGCAGGCCTGGGACTGATGAAGGGGCTCAGCAGGGGCCCTGGTCCACTGCACTCCTACCTCCCTTCTTACTGGGCAGCAGCAACAGCATAAGTTCTCATCATGGCAGTGTGTGCTGTGCTGCAGTGCCAGAGGCAGAGAGGCTGCTGCTGCGGAGCCTCTGCCTGTTCCTGTATGGCTAGGTGGAGAGTGATCACACTGATCACGCTCCCCACTCGAATTGCCACTGGCTGAGGGGCTCCTCAAGGCCCCCTAACCTGCTGGACTCTGCAAAGTTTAAAAAATAAAATTAAAATGAAAAATTTCAAAGGGGGCGTGGTCACGCCTCCCGCGATTAGGCCACGCCCCTAAAAGTCTACCCGCCCTGCAAAACGCTCGGAATTTGTCAGCAGCGCTGTGAGGTGGAGCCTGGAGGTGGGAGGAGGATGGGGGAGGAAGCTAGAGGGACCTTGCACTGACTGAGAGCCGGGCTACACGCTGCCAGCGCCGTTACCTGTCTTCCACTATGACAGGCGCAACGGAGCTGACAGCAGCAGGGACAAGGGTAGCAGAGCAGGGAGAGCTCAGCGCCTCTTCAGCTGAGCGCCTCCCTGCACTGCATACCCTTGCTGAGCGGGTAGCGCCGGCTCTGGCCGCTAGGTCACTTCCGGTCTAAACCGGAAGTAGTGCGTTCCACGCTCGTAGTGTTATGCGTGTCAGGCAGTGATCATGCTCACTGACAGGGGACTTTTACAAACATGTAGTGGCATAAGAGTAAAGGATGTAGAAGTGGTAATACAAGGGAGTGTTGGTCGGTATAACGGAGACCTGGGAGACTACACATAGTATTATAAATATAAGTCAAATCATAACATACATAATAGTGTGCGCTACGCGCGTCACACCAATGCAGAAATAAAACTGATATATGCCAAATAAGGTTTAAAGTCAATTGTGTATAAACGTTACCCTAGGCGAGCCTTCGCCCCAGGGATATATATACATAAATATGCAACAAGGATTCAGGGCAGAGGGGCTGCCCACCCAGGTCAAGTCAGAGATACCCAGTCCTACTTAGGGCACATCTTAGGGCCCAGTTGTGACCAGTAAGGTGTTTTAGCAGTGTGTCATGCGCAGATGACCCCTCAGGGGGGTGGTGTAGTAGTGCGAACTAAAGTCTTGCCGCCAGCCCAGATATAGGGTTGGGGCTGTGCTGTGAAGTTTGGGTACAGTCATTATGGGTATATAAATCGAATATCGCCAATGTCGACTGAACCAGGTCACAAATCGGGCCAGCTTGAATCTTAATCAGGTAAGTCTGTGGCAGATGTCCAAAAAGGAAGGAAGCAGGTAGAATGAGAACTTCCAGGCAGCTAGCCGAGAAATATTGAGAGAGGATTATTTTAATTCTCCCTCTAGGAGCAATCGTATCTAGTCTATGGATCCAATAGCTTTCTCTTCGTTTCAAAGTCAGAGTACGGTCTCCTCCGCGGGCGGGTGAAGGTACCCAATCAATCAGCTTACACCTGAGATTGGATACCTGGTGTTGATGTGCCAAAAAGTGTCTTGGTACTGGTTGTTCTGCCTTCTTGGATTCAATTGCTTGGTGGATGGTGGTCCTATGATTGGCCATCCTATCACGGAACCGTCTTGATGTCATCCCGACATAATATAACCCGCAAGGGCATGTGAGGATGTAAATGACATGGTCCATAAGACAATGTAGTTTGTATTTGATCTTGATTGGACGTCCAGAATGTGGATGGGGAAAAGTGGGGCCGGTAAGCATGCTCCGGCACGTGGTGCAGCCGGTGCATTTGAAGCATCCCGGTTTCTGCTCTTGCAGCCAAGTTGTCCTACTCGGAGCAGTCGGGGTCAGTGTTGGTCTTAATAGGAGTTATTTTAGGTTCGGTGATTTTCGATACGCCATCATTGGTGGTCGTGTATTTTTTGCCTTCAGTGAAGTATTCGTTGCAATGATGGGCCACCTCTTACGGAGGGCTTTGTTAATCTTACCGGACTCGCTATCGAATGTCGTGGTGAAGACCACCCTATCAGTGTTGGTATTCAAACTTGAGGTAACGATGTGGGCACTTGTGTCTGTTGTGTCCAGTGCTGTAAATTTTACACGGGCTTTGTGTAGACATCGTTGTACACAGCCATCTGAGTACCCACGTTCTCGGAATCTCATCGACATCTCCTTCAACTGTTGTTCCATGTTCACTGGGTAGGAGTTATTCCTCATAACCCTCAAAAATTGGGAGATGGGCAGATTCTCTTTGAGTGCTGGTGGATGTTGGCTGGTAGAAAGAAGGAGGGTGTTCCTGTCGGTGGGCTTCCTGAAGAGCGTCGTGTTGATCACATGGTCTTCTATTGAGACCGTGATGTCAAGGAAATTAATATGGTGGTCATCAATCTGGTGTGTAAATTTCACCGGGTTTTCCAGTTTATTCAGCGCCTCAACCATCAGGTTAAACATCTCAGTTGTTCCAGTCCAGAGAATATAGATATCATCGATGAAACGTTTGTACATCAAAATGTGAGCCCCATATGCTGGTAGGATGTGCTTCTTCTCGTAGGCCGCCATGAAGATATTAGCGTATGCCGGCGCCAAATTAGAACCCATAGCGGTCCCGGATTGTTGTACATAATACTTGTCCAGGTAGGAGAAGTGATTGAGCTTCAAAGCTGCTTCAGCTAGTTGAATGATGAAGTCAATCGGTGGGTTGGCCGGAGGGTGGGTATCGAGGGCCTCCCTTAATGCTTGCAGTCCATCTTCATGAGGAATAATGGTGTATAGTGAGCATACGTCCATAGTTGCCAATCTGACATCTCCACATAGTTGTGGTAGTTCGGAGAGTTTGGTGAGGAAATCCTTAGTATCCCTGATGTCGCTATCTGACTGTTGTACTATTGGTTGCAAAAATGAGTCCACATAAACTGCCAATGGTTGCAGCAGTGAATGTCTTGCCGAAATGATTGGCCTACCTGGTGGATGAGAGAGTGTTTTATGGACTTTGGGTAAGGTGTAAATAATGGGGCACACTGGGTGAGGAACCGTGAGAAAGTCAAAGGTGTGTTTATCGATCCACTTGGATTGGAGGCTATGTTGTAATAGCCGATCCACTTGGTTTTTGAAATTGGGGATAGGGTTGGTAGCACAACCTAAATAGGTAGTTGTATCGGCTAACTGTCTGCAAATCTCCTTGTTATAGTCACCCCACTCCTGCACAACGATCGCTCCCCCCTTGTCTGCTGGTCTAATGACAATAGAGGTATCATCTCGGAGTGTTCTTAGTGCCTGCCTTTCCCGTTTGGAAAGGTTGTCATAGGGCTTCCTAGGAGTACCTGTGCTAATATCCTGTTCTACCAATCGAATGTACGTCTTTATGCTGGGGTTGGAGGAGGGTGAATCGTATGTCGATGGTAGACGAAAGGGGGACCTATTGTCAAGGCTGCTATCCCCATAGTGTTCACGGAGCCTCAGTTTGCGCCCAAATTTGTACATGTCAATGGTCGTCTCAAAGGGTTTATGTGGACACATGGGTACAAAAGACAGGCCACTGGAGAGAAGGCTCAATGTGGCCTCATCAAGTGGTCTATCTGTCAAATTGAAGACTAAACTTTGTTTTTGTCCCTGCACCTTCGCCATATGTAGCCCCTTCCTTGGGTGTGGTCTGCGCGTCCCCCCGCTGGGGGGTAGACCTGCGTCTAAACTCTGTCCTAAAAAAGCTGTGTTACGAGGTCGACGATTATCAATCTGCTCTGTTTCCGAAGTGGAGGCAGATGATCCAGTATCCGAGGTGGCGTACTGTCGCCGACCCTGACGCCGTTGTCGGAAACCTCTCTGTGGTCTAGTAGGTCTTGAGTCACCTAGTAGCCACCTATACACCGTGTGGTTCTGGTAGTCAGATACCACCGTAGCCAATTTGCTCTGCTTGAATGCGGTAAGTTCTTTCTTATAGTTGTCAATTTGAGTTTTTAGTTTTTCTAAGTGGTTACAGGTTTTATCATTCCTGATGGTGGAAAGGTGGGTGCTGTTAAATGTGTCAATCTGGGTCTTAACTCTGTTTAATTCGGTGCCTACCTCCTCAATTACTAGCAACATTAAATATAGAGAACATTTATTAAGTACCCCACACCAGCGGCTGCAAAACGTGGGGTTATTTCTCCCTATAGTAGGAATGTTGCTGACTCGGAACCCTCTAGGGATTTGTTTTTTATGATGATACTCAGATAAGAATTGACCATGAAGGTTAAGGTCAATTTCCCTCTTACTGAGTCTTAATAGCTGGTGGTATAGATCAGTAGTCGTTTCTGCAGGAAGTGTATCAAATTCAATCTGGTCAAAGAGTACTTTCTCAGCATCGTCATCTGTCAGTGATACAATGCCGTGTTCAGCCTGTGACAGTAGATTGTCATCCAGAAAGCTGGCTCCGCCCTGGGCCATCGTCTTGTACCCCAAGAGGTGTACGTCTCACGTGGATTAGACTACAGTACCCAATCTTCCCGGAGGTCTCCCTTACCGGTACTACCTGGGCCCGCACTGCTTGGCTTCCAAGTTCAGAAGGAATTGGGCATTGCCAATGCGGTATGACTGTAGTTACAGGTACACAGAGTAGACTACTGGCCACAGGAGTCTGAGATGACTCAACCTCTGAGACACGTGTGAAAACACGGATGAAACTAAACAGGTAACGTGTGAATAAGACGTGCTATGTGCAGATCATGCAGAATGCCTGGTTCACAATCAAACAAATGTAGTGGGTGCAGGAAAAGATACACTCGGCATGCTAAGTATACCCAAATAATATGTAGGGGAAGTCCCACACTCTCACCCAACACAGGTAACGGCTGGGGTGCCAAATCAAAGTCTAATCCAATCACAGGTTCAGACTCATTAGTACAATAGTGTTTCTCCACACTTCAGTGGAGAAAGATAGCACTCTCCAGACTTGCAAGATATAATATAAACAATAAAGTCATTTATTCAAAAACTTGGTTCCATGTAACTTAATGTCACAAATACAGTATATACACAGAAGGGGCTCACCAACGTTTCGGTCCTATATTAGGACCTTTCTCAAGGTATATGCCAGTCAATCCATATTCAGAGTATCAGTGGCAACAACAGCAGCTTCAAGGAGGAACCAGGACCTGCATAATGCCTCCCAGGTCCCCTATATATACCTAAATGCTAATGGACACCGGAATCATATGTCTCAGTGGCCGCCGCGTCACTTCCGGTTAGACCGGAAGTTGTGTACCATCGGCGCCGCGCTGTATAAACAGCCTAGTCAATCACCATAACTAGCAATGTTAGACTCCCTTCTAGGCAGCCTTCCCAGTTGTACAGTGTAATCTGCGGCCGCTGCGGTCAGCCGAGTAGTTTCCCCGGCTCGACCGCTGGTTGCTATGGTAACGCGTAATGCCGCTAGGTCACTTCCGGTCTAAACCGGAAGTAGTGCGTTCCACGCTCGTAGTGTTATGCGTGTCAGGCAGTGATCATGTTCACTGACAGGGGACTTTTACAAACATGTAGTGGCATAAGAGTAAAGGATGTAGAAGTGGTAATACAAGGGAGTGTTGGTCGGTATAACGGAGACCTGGGAGACTACACATAGTATTATAAATATAAGTCAAATCATAACATACATAATAGTGTGCGCTACGTGCGTCACACCAATGCAGAAATAAAACTGATATATGCCAAACAAGGTTTAAAGTCAATTGTGTATAAACGTTACCCTAGGCGAGCCTTCGCCCCAGGGATATATATACATAAATATGCAACAAGGAATCAGGGCAGAGGGGCTGCCCACCCGGGTCAAGTCAGAGATACCCAGTCCTACTTAGGGCACATCTTAGGGCCCAGTTGTGACCAGTAAGGTGTTTTAGCAGTGTGTCATGCGCAGATGACCCCTCAGGGTGATGGTGTAGTAGTGCGAACTAAAGTCTTGCCGCCAGCCCAGATACTCTTATGCCACTACATGTTTGTAAAAGTCCCCTGTCAGTGAACATGATCACTGCCTGACAGGCATAACACTACGAGCGTGGAACGCACTACTTCCGGTTTAGACCGGAAGTGACCTAGCGGCATTACGCGTTACCATAGCAACCAGCGGTCGAGCCAGGGAAACTACTCGGCTGACCGCAGCGGCCGCAGATTACACTGTACAACTGGGAAGGCTGCCTAGAAGGGAGTCTAACATTGCTAGTTATGGTGATTGACTAGGCTGTTTATACAGCGCGGCGCCGATGGTACACAACTTCCGGTCTAACCGGAAGTGACGCGGCGGCCACTGAGACATATGATTCCGGTGTCCATTAGCATTTAGGTATATATAGGGAACCTGGGAGGCATTATGCAGGTCCTGGTTCCTCCTTGAAGCTGCTGTTGTTGCCACTGATACTCTGAATATGGATTGACTGGCATATACCTTGAGAAAGGTCCTAATATAGGACCGAAACGTTGGTGAGCCCCTTCTGTGTATATACTGTATTTGTGACATTAAGTTACATGGAACCAAGTTTTTGAATAAATGACTTTATTGTTTATACTATATCTTGCAAGTCTGGAGAGTGCTATCTTTCTCCACTGAAGTGTGGAGAAACACTGTATTATATATATATATATATATATATATATATATATATATATATATATATATATATCAGAGATGAGCGGGTTCGGTTTCTCTGAATCCGAACCCGCCAGAACTTCATGGTTTTTTTCACGGATCCGAGCAGACTCGGATCCTCCCGCCTTGCTCGGTTAACCCGAGCGCGCCCGAACGTCATCATGACGCTGTCGGATTCTCGCGAGACTCGGATTCTATATAAGGAGCCGCGCGTCGCCGCCATTTTCACACGTGCATTGAGATTGATAGGGAGAGGACGTGGCTGGCGTCCTCTCCATTTAGATTAGGGTTGAGAGAGAGAGAGAGAGATTGACCTGAGGCTGTGATACTGTAGAAGAGAGTGCAGAGTTTAGTGACTGACGACCACAGTGACCACCAGACAGTGCAGTTGTTTGTTTTATTTAATATATCCGTTCTCTGCCTGAAAAAAACGATACACACAGTGACTCAGTCACATACCATATCTGTGTGCACTGCTCAGCCCAGTGTGCTGCATCAATGTATATATATATCTGACTGTGCTCAGCTCACACAGCTTATAATTGTGGGGGAGACTGGGGAGCACTGCAGTGCCAGTTATAGGTTATAGCAGGAGCCAGGAGTACATAATATTATATTAAAATTAAACAGTGCACACTTTTGCTGCAGGAGTGCCACTGCCAGTGTGACTAGTGACCAGTGACCTGACCACCAGTATATATAATATTAGTAGTATACTATCTCTTTATCAACCAGTCTATATTAGCAGCAGACACAGTACAGTGCGGTAGTTCACGGCTGTGGCTACCTCTGTGTCGGCACTCGGCAGCCCGTCCATAATTGTATATACCACCTAACCGTGGTTTTTCTTTCTTTCTTTATAGTCATACTAGTTACGAGTATACTATCTCTTTATCAACCAGTCTATATTAGCAGCAGACACAGTACAGTGCGGTAGTTCACGGCTGTGGCTACCTCTGTGTCGGCACTCGGCAGCCCGTCCATAATTGTATATACCACCTAACCGTGTTTTTTTTTTCTTTCTTTATACATACATACTAGTTACGAGTATACTATCTCTTTATCAACCAGTCTATATATTAGCAGCAGACACAGTACAGTGCGGTAGTTCACGGCTGTGGCTACCTCTGTGTCGGCACTCGGCAGCCCGTCCATAATTGTATATACCACCTAACCGTGGTTTTTTTTTCTTTCTTTATACATACATACTAGTTACGAGTATACTATCTCTTTATCAACCAGTCTATATATTAGCAGCAGACACAGTACAGTGCGGTAGTTCACGGCTGTGGCTACCTCTGTGTCGGCACTCGGCAGCCCGTCCATAATTGTATATACCACCTAACCGTGGTTTTTTTTTCTTTCTTTATACATACATACTAGTTACGAGTATACTATCTCTTTATCAACCAGTCTATATATTAGCAGCAGACACAGTACAGTGCGGTAGTTCACGGCTGTGGCTACCTCTGTGTCGGCACTCGGCAGCCCGTCCATAATTGTATATACCACCTAACCGTGGTTTTTTTTTCTTTCTTTATACATACATACTAGTTACGAGTATACTATCTCTTTATCAACCAGTCTATATATTAGCAGCAGACACAGTACAGTGCGGTAGTTCACGGCTGTGGCTACCTCTGTGTCGGCACTCGGCAGCCCGTCCATAATTGTATATACCACCTAACCATGTTTTTTTTTTTTTTCTTTATACATACATACTAGTTACGAGTATACTATCTCTTTATCAACCAGTCTATATATTAGCAGCAGACACAGTACAGTGCGGTAGTTCACGGCTGTGGCTACCTCTGTGTCGGCACTCGGCAGCCCGTCCATAATTGTATATACCACCTAACCGTGGTTTTTTTTTCTTTCTTTATACATACATACTAGTTACGAGTATACTATCTCTTTATCAACCAGTCTATATATTAGCAGCAGACACCGTACAGTGCGGTAGTTCACGGCTGTGGCTACCTCTGTGTCGGCACTCGGCAGCCCGTCCATAATTGTATATACCACCTAACCGTGGTTTTTTTTTCTTTCTTTATACATACATACTAGTTACGAGTATACTATCTCTTTATCAACCAGTCTATATTAGCAGCAGACACAGTACAGTGCGGTAGTTCACGGCTGTGGCTACCTCTGTGTCGGCACTCGGCAGCCCGTCCATAATTGTATACTAGTATCCAATCCATCCATCTCCATTGTTTACCTGAGGTGCCTTTTAGTTGTGCCTATTAAAATATGGAGAACAAAAATGTTGAGGTTCCAAAATTAGGGAAAGATCAAGATCCACTTCCACCTCGTGCTGAAGCTGCTGCCACTAGTCATGGCCGAGACGATGAAATGCCAGCAACGTCGTCTGCCAAGCCGATGCCCAATGTCATAGTACAGAGCATGTCAAATCCAAAACACCAAATATCAGTAAAAAAAGGACTCCAAAACCTAAAATAAAATTGTCGGAGGAGAAGCGTAAACTTGCCAATATGCCATTTACCACACGGAGTGGCAAGGAACGGCTGAGGCCCTGGCCTATGTTCATGGCTAGTGGTTCAGCTTCACATGAGGATGGAAGCACTCAGCCTCTCGCTAGAAAAATGAAAAGACTAAAGCTGGCAAAAGCAGTAGCACCGCAAAGAACTGTGCGTTCTTCGAAATCCCAAATCCACAAGGAGAGTCCGACTCCAATTGTGTCGGTTGCGATGCCTGACTTTCCCAACACTGGACGTGAAGAGCATGCGCCTTCCACCATTTGCACGCCCCCTGCAAGTGATGGAAGGAGCACCCGCAGTCCAGTTCCTGATAGTCAGATTGAAGATGTCAGTGTTGAAGTACACCAGGATGAGGAGGATATGGGTGTTGCTGGCGCTGGGGAGGAAATTGACCAGGAGGATTCTGATGGTGAGGTGGTTTGTTTAAGTCAGGCACCCGGGGAGACACCTGTTGTCCGTGGTAGGAATATGGCCGTTGACATGCCTGGTGAAAATACCAAAAAAATCAGCTCTTCGGTGTGGAAGTATTTCACCAGAAATGCGGACAACAGGTGTCAAGCCGTGTGTTCCCTTTGTCAAGCTGTAATAAGTAGGGGTAAGGACGTTAACCACCTCGGAACATCCTCCCTTATACGTCACCTGCAGCGCATTCATAATAAGTCAGTGACAAGTTCAAAAACTTTGGGTGACAGCGGAAGCAGTCCACTGACCAGTAAATCCCTTCCTCTTGTAACCAAGCTCACGCAAACCACCCCACCAACTCCCTCAGTGTCAATTTCCTCCTTCCCCAGGAATGCCAATAGTCCTGCAGGCAATGTCACTGGCAATTCTGACGAGTCCTCTCCTGCCTGGGATTCCTCCGATGCATCCTTGCGTGTAACGCCTACTGCTGCTGGCGCTGCTGTTGTTGCTGCTGGGAGTCGATGGTCATCCCAGAGGGGAAGTCGTAAGCCCACTTGTACTACTTCCAGTAAGCAATTGACTGTTCAACAGTCCTTTGCGAGGAAGATGAAATATCACAGCAGTCATCCTGCTGCAAAGCGGATAACTGAGGCCTTGACAACTATGTTGGTGTTAGACGTGCGTCCGGTATCCGCCGTTAGTTCACAGGGAACTAGACCATTTATTGAGGCAGTGTGCCCCCGTTACCAAATACCATCTAGGTTCCACTTCTCTAGGCAGGCGATACCGAGAATGTACACGGACGTCAGAAAAAGACTCACCAGTGTCCTAAAAAATGCAGTTGTACCCAATGTCCACTTAACCACGGACATGTGGACAAGTGGAGCAGGGCAGGGTCAGGACTATATGACTGTGACAGCCCACTGGGTAGATGTATGGACTCCCGCCGCAAGAACAGCAGCGGCGGCACCAGTAGCAGCATCTCGCAAACGCCAACTCTTTCCTAGGCAGGCTACGCTTTGTATCACCGCTTTCCAGAATACGCACACAGCTGAAAACCTCTTACGGCAACTGAGGAAGATCATCGCGGAATGGCTTACCCCAATTGGACTCTCCTGTGGATTTGTGGCATCGGACAACGCCAGCAATATTGTGTGTGCATTAAATATGGGCAAATTCCAGCACGTCCCATGTTTTGCACATACCTTGAATTTGGTGGTGCAGAATTTTTTAAAAAACGACAGGGGCGTGCAAGAGATGCTGTCGGTGGCCAGAAGAATTGCGGGACACTTTCGGCGTACAGGCACCACGTACAGAAGACTGGAGCACCACCAAAAACTACTGAACCTGCCCTGCCATCATCTGAAGCAAGAAGTGGTAACGAGGTGGAATTCAACCCTCTATATGCTTCAGAGGTTGGAGGAGCAGCAAAAGGCCATTCAAGCCTATACAATTGAGCACGATATAGTAGGTGGAATGCACCTGTCTCAAGCGCAGTGGAGAATGATTTCAACGTTGTGCAAGGTTCTGATGCCCTTTGAACTTGCCACACGTGAAGTCAGTTCAGACACTGCCAGCCTGAGTCAGGTCATTCCCCTCATCAGGCTTTTGCAGAAGAAGCTGGAGACATTGAAGGAGGAGCTAACACGGAGTGATTCCGCTAGGCATGTGGGACTTGTGGATGGAGCCCTTAATTCGCTTAACAAGGATTCACGGGTGGTCAATCTGTTGAAATCAGAGCACTACATTTTGGCCACCGTGCTCGATCCTAGATTTAAAGCCTACCTTGGATCTCTCTTTCCGGCAGACACAAGTCTGCTGGGGTTGAAAGACCTGCTGGTGACAAAATTGTCAAGTCAAGCGGAACGCGACCTGTCAACATCTCCTCCTTCACATTCTCCCGCAACTGGGGGTGCGAGGAAAAGGCTCAGAATTCCGAGCCCACCCGCTGGCGGTGATGCAGGGCAGTCTGGAGCGACTGCTGATGCTGACATCTGGTCCGGACTGAAGGACCTGACAACGATTACGGACATGTCGTCTACTGTCACTGCATATGATTCTCTCAACATTGATAGAATGGTGGAGGATTATATGAGTGACCGCATCCAAGTAGGCACGTCACACAGTCCGTACTTATACTGGCAGGAAAAAGAGGCAATTTGGAGGCCCTTGCACAAACTGGCTTTATTCTACCTAAGTTGCCCTCCCACAAGTGTGTACTCCGAAAGAGTGTTTAGTGCCGCCGCTCACCTTGTCAGCAATCGGCGTACGAGGTTACATCCAGAAAATGTGGAGAAGATGATGTTCATTAAAATGAATTATAATCAATTCCTCCGCGGAGACATTGACCAGCAGCAATTGCCTCCACAAAGTACACAGGGAGCTGAGATGGTGGATTCCAGTGGGGACGAATTGATAATCTGTGAGGAGGGGGATGTACACGGTGATATATCGGAGGGTGATGATGAGGTGGACATCTTGCCTCTGTAGAGCCAGTTTGTGCAAGGAGAGATTAATTGATTCTTTTTTGGGGGGGGTCCAAACCAACCCGTCATATCAGTCACAGTCGTGTGGCAGACCCTGTCACTGAAATGATGGGTTGGTTAAAGTGTGCATGTCCTGTTTTGTTTATACAACATAAGGGTGGGAGGGCCCAAGGACAATTCCATCTTGCACCTCTTTTTTCTTTTCTTTTTCTTTGCGTCATGTGCTGTTTGGGGAGGGTTTTTTGGAAGGGCCATCCTGCGTGACACTGCAGTGCCACTCCTAGATGGGCCCGGTGTTTGTGTCGGCCACTAGGGTCGCTAGTCTTACTCACACAGTCAGCTACCTCATTGCGCCTCATTTTTTCTTTGCGTCATGTGCTGTTTGGGGAGGGTTTTTTGGAAGGGACATCCTGCGTGACACTGCAGTGCCACTCCTAGATGGGCCCGGTGTTTGTGTCGGCCACTAGGGTCGCTAGTCTTACTCACACAGTCAGCTACCTCATTGCGCCTCTTTTTTTCTTTGCGTCATGTGCTGTTTGGGGAGTATTTTTTTGAAGGGCCATCCTGCGTGACACTGCAGTGCCACTCCTAGATGGGCCAGGTGTTTGTGTCGGCCACTTGGGTCGCTTATCTTAGTCACACAGCGACCTCGGTGCAAATTTTAGGACTAAAAATAATATTGTGAGGTGTGAGGTGTTCAGAATAGACTGAAAATGAGTATAAATTATGGTTATTGAGGTTAATAATACTATGGGATCAAAATGACCGCAAATTCAATGATTTAAGCTGTTTTTTAGTGTTTTTTGAAAAAAACACCCGAATCCAAAACACACCCGAATCCGACAAAAAAAATTCGGTGAGGTTTTGCCAAAACGCGGTCGAACCCAAAACACGGCCGCGGAACCGAACCCAAAACCAAAACACAAAACCCGAAAAATTTCAGGCGCTCATCTCTAATATATATATATATATATATATATATATATATATCAGGGACGTGCAGTCAGGGGAGGCAGTGCCTACCCTGTCATTCTCCCCTGTCATTAATGATTACAATAATATAAAGAAGATACTTCTAACACATATTCTGTGTCCTAAGTATATGCTTTATATTATTTTAATCATTTCTACATTTTCAAACAGGTGAATTTTTTTTTTAGAGGCATCGAGAGCGGTGCCTCCTGTAGATAATGACAAAGGTCCGGAAGCGGGGGCGGGCAGGGGGCGGGGCCAAGGAGAGGGCTGTAAAAGCCCTTTAAAAAAAACAGGAAAAGCGGCACCAGTGTGAGTGCCTCAGTGACAGGGGCGTGCTTTCTGCCCATATGAAAGCACGCCCCTGTATCTGAGGCAGATATGATTGGGCACTGTCCGATCCTCCTTCCTCCGGCCAGACCCGCATCACCCGCACACCGCCGGCGCCACCGCTCATCACCCCCGACCCCTTTCCCCCTCACCTGGTGCTGACCTCTCCTCCTGACTAGGCGGCCGCGTAGAGCTGTGCGCCGCTAATCACCCGCACACCGCCGGCGCCGCCCATCCCCCCCCCCCGCCCGCTCACCGTCAGTGTTGCCCTCCCCCCGCAACCACCGCTGGTGCCTCTCATCTCATGGTGTGCCGCTCATCTCCCCCCCCCCTGCTCAGTGCTAGTGAGTGTTGCTCATCTCTCCCCATCCCCCCGCTCACCTGGTGCTGCTTATCATCTTCTCCCCCCCCCCCCTCCGCTCACCTCGTGCTGCTCATCTCCCCCCTGCTCACCATCACTGCAGCTCATTTCTCCCCCCCCAACCACCACTAGTGCTTCTCATCTCCCCCCCGCTCGGTGCTAGTGCTGCCCGTCTCTCCCCCCAAACCCCCCCCCCCCACTCACCTGGTGCTGCTCATCTCTCCCGCCCCAACCACCACTAGTGCTTCTCATCTCCCCCCCGCTCGGTGCTAGTGCTGCCCGTCTCCAAACCCCCCCCCCTCCCGTCTCCGCTCACCTGGTGCTGCTCATCACCTCCCCCCGCTCCCCTGGTGCTGCTCATCCCCCCCCCGCTCACCATCAGTGCAGCTCATCTCTCCTCTCATCTCCCCCCCCCCTCTCAGTGCCAGTGCTGCTCATCTCTCCCCCCCCCCCCCCCTGCTCACCTGGTGCTGCTCATTACCTCCCCCCACCCCACTCATCTGGTGCTGCTCATCTACCCCCCCCCCCCCCCACCACCCGCTCACTGTCAGTGCTGCTCATCTCCCAACCCCCCCACCCCCTAAACAACCGCTGGTGCTGCACATCCCCCCCCGCTCAGTGCCAATGCTGCTCATCTCTCCCTCCACGCTCACCGCCAGTGCTCATCATCCCCCCCCCCCCCCCCCACTCGCTGCCAGTGCTGGTCATCTCCCCCCCCCCCGCTCACTGCCAGTGCTGCTCATCTTCCCCACAGCCCCCACCCCTCCTTCCGCTCACCGCCAGTGCTTCTCACTTCCCATCCCGCTCACTGCCAGTGCTTCTCACTTCCCACCCCGCTCACTGCCAGTGCTTCTCACTTCCCACACCCCGCTCACTGCCAGTGCTGTTCATCTTCCCCACAGCCCACTCCCTGCTCACTGCCAGTGCTGCTCATCTCCCCCCCGCTCACTGCCAGTGCTGCTCATCTTCCCCACAGACTACTCCCCCCCCCCCCCCCCGCTCACCGCCAGTGCTGCTCATCTCCCCCCTCCACCTCACTACCGCCCGCCGTTCACTTGCCAGCTGAGCTGAGCTGGGCTGTCAGCTGGAGGGAGCGCAGGAGAAGTTGCAGAGGCTTGGCCGCAGCATCTGGGATTATGTGAGAGGCCACAGCCGCTATTGACAGACACTGGTGACTGGTGAGTAGCTTGTAAATTCCCAAACTCTCCCCACCCAGTGGCGCCGGGACGTAATTACGTCGCCGTGGCTGCACACGCAACAGACCAGGAGGCTGACTGTGAGCTGGGGGTGGAGCCGCGAGCTGAGGAATTTACTGCCCATGGCTCCACCCCCAGCTCACAGTCAGCCTCCTGGTCTCTGGGGTATTGGGCGCCTGGGGGAAGCTGTAGTGCCAGCCCGTGCCCAGGGCTTCACTGACACTATCCTGCGCTCACCCCCCGCTGGCAGCTCATTGAGTGTCGGCCGGGGGAAGCTGCAGTGCTGTGCCTGGGGCTCCGCTGAGACTGCTGCGCTCACCCCCGCTGGCGACTCATGTGATGTATGTATACACCACATGAGCCACCAGCGGGGGTGAGCGCAGCATAGTCATACGCCAGATGTGAATTTCGGCTCATTCAGTGTGCTATAATGTGAATTCCGGCTCATTCAGTATGCTATAATGTGAATGTCTGCTCATTCAGTGTGCTACAAGGTGAATTTCGGCTCATTCAGTGTGCTATAATGTGAATTCCGGCTCATTCAGTGTGCTACAATGTGAATTCCGGCTCATTCAGTGTGCTACAATGTGAATTCCGGCTCATTCAGTGTGCTACAATGTGAATTCCGGCTCATTCAGTGTGCTGCAATGTGAATTCCGGCTCATTCAGTGTGCTACAATGTGAATTCCGGCTCATTCATTGTGCTACAATGTGAATTCCGGCTCATTCAGTGTGCTATAATGTGAATTCCGGCTCATTCATTGTGCTACAATGTGAATTCCGGCTCATTCAGTGTGCTACAATGTGAATTTCGGCTCATTCAGTGTGCTATGATGTGAATTTCGGCTCATTCAGTGTGCTACAATGTGAATTTCGGCTCATTCAGTGTGCTACAAGGTGAATTTCGGCTCATTCAGTGTGCTACAATGTGAATTTCGGCTCATTCAGTGTGCTACAAGGTGAATTTCGGCTCATTCAGTGTGCTACAAGGTGAATTTCTGCTCATTCAGTGTGCTACAAGGTGAATTTCTGCTCATTCAGTGTGCTACAATGTGAATTTCGGCTCATTCAGTGTGCTATAATGTGAATTTCGGCTCATTCAGTGTGCTACAAGGTGAATTTCGGCTCATTCAGTGTGCTACAATGTGAATTGCGGCTCATTCAGTGTGCTACAATCTGAATTGCGGCTCATTCAGTGTGCTACAATGTGTATTTCAGCTCATTCAGTGTGCTATAATGTGAGTTTCGGCTCATTCAGTGTGCTATAATGTGAGTTTCGGCTCATTATGTGTGCTATAATGTGAATTGGGCACCAGTACTAGACAGTATAAGGGGTTCTACTATTGTGGGGTATATGGTGTGGTAAACTACATGGAAGGACACGCACCCCTTGTGAGTGGCCATGCCCCCTTATCAGGAGCGCACGCGCCTTCGGCGCGCACATAATTGCAACCTTCACTTTTCCATATCCCCACTTCAAAATTCCACTTCGACCACTGTGAGGGATGGTATCAGAAT
Organism: Pseudophryne corroboree; assembly: GCF_028390025.1. Taxonomy (NCBI): domain Eukaryota; kingdom Metazoa; phylum Chordata; class Amphibia; order Anura; family Myobatrachidae; genus Pseudophryne; species Pseudophryne corroboree. Next base: position 104,166,460 of record NC_086454.1, on the reverse strand, counting down.
CCTGGCACTTCAGATGACGACGGTCAGAATACCGACAGCGTCATCCCGATGTGCAGGATCCCAACAACCACCCCAACCCTGGCCTGCAGCCTGTTTCTAAACTGCGCCAGGTAGAGCCCATTCCTAAACTGGTACTGCTGGCCAGGGATGACTCTGCTTGTCTCCAGTCTCCATCACAAGCAGCAGTGCAGCTGTTGGGAGACCTGCTGCTGCTGGCGGAGAATGGAGGTGAGCAGAGTCTGTCCCCATGCTGTCCGAGAGGAGGCTCTGGAATCTGCTCCCTACTGCTTTAGTGCAGGTAGAAGGAGACTCAAGCACAGCAGGCACAGCCAGGGGCGGTGATGACAGGATATAGTGCTATGGATTGTATGAGGAAGGGGGCCCCAAATCCGTGTGTTGCTTAGGGCTCCATGAGGTCTAAACTCGCCTCTGGTAGCAGCCATAGCGGCGGCTTTAGTGGGCATGCCTCACCTGCCACTGACCTCACTGCACGCCACTGATATATAGTTACCAAATGTCTTTTTCAAAGAAAGGGCGAGGCGGCACTCCCACAAATTGAAATCAAGCTGGTGTATTTAGGCAATCATCATAATCTCAGATGGGTGGATGTCGACGTTTCAAGGCTCGCAGGCCTTTTCGTCAGGACGTGAATACAAGTGAAAAATTCCTAGAAACATATCTCATTACTGTGTCAGTCTTACCTTTTAAATAAGAGTGTGCAGTCCGGTACACGGACGCCCGCTGCTCCCGCCTGGCCGGAAGTGAGGAGGGTCCCATACTGACGTGTTTCCTTTCAGACGGTTACCTCGGAGACGCTGTAGCTTCGGAAACACCGTGGCCACACGCGTCCTACTCCGTTGCGGCCGCCACTCGTTCCTACACATAAATACACAATGTGAAAGCATCGTGATACATTATGTATAGATACATCGGTGTATACATAGTGTTAAAAAATGTGAAACATACAACATATATAATTAAAAATTGGTATATCGGAGAATACATCAACTGCACTTTAGTTAAAAAATTCCATTAATAATTCAATTAATAACTAAATCATAGACAAAACACCTTATATACAGTATATTCACTTAATATTCATAATATTATTCTTTAAATACCCGCTGGTTTATAGCAACTCTCAGAATTACAGGAATATATTCCAGGAAATTTTTTCGTTAAGGCCTCTAGGTGAAATGGTGTCCAAAATATATATCCATTTTGATTCACACTGACTAAGGCGTTTCTTACAGTCACCACCTCGAATATCATTAGGAATGTGATCTATTATTTTGTACCTTAAAGAGGCTAAAGTGTGTTGAGCTTCCTTGAAATGGCGAGCCACCGGTTGGTTGCAATCTTTATTCTCCAATGCTGCTTTTATAGCCGAGCGATGTAAAGCCATACGCTCTCTAAATGTGCGAATAGTCTGACCAACATAATATAGCCCGCAGGGGCACATAATAATATACACTACAAATTGCATCATGCAATTTAAGACATGATTAACCTTAAATTTACGGCCCGTATTTGGATGTTTAAAATATACTCCGGGTTCCATAAAACTGCACGTCGTGCATGATGCACATTTGTAACAACACAACTTCTTTTTCTGTAACAGGAAAGAGCTACTGGGACTGACGGGTACATGCATGATTGATGAATTTAACATCAGTTACAAAACCTAATTGGAGGATAAAAAACATAAAGCGACCTGGGAAAAGCTTGCACAACAATGTGAGTCCTATCGACAAGAGTTACTGAAATTTAAAAAAGCAAATTGACCGTGGTACAAACTGACTATGAGGATCAAAGGGTGTACCATTGGTTGTCGGGTACTACTACCAAGGGCAATCGTTCATATAACCGCCCTCGTACATCTCAAGATAGAAGACAACAACGAGGAAACCAATCCAACAGTGATAGCGACTTCAATGTCAATGATTCTGATGAAACTCACTCATAAAGAACGCCTGTGAGTAGATTTACCCGGTCAAAAAACGAGGTTCCTGGAACAAGCCCACGCGACTGGGGAGACAGTCAGAAAGAATATACAAAGCCGCTAATAAACAAGAGCAAGGCCAGGAACTAGTCTTTAATTTATCTTCACGTACCTTGTCGTCTACAGAGATCTCGGTACTCAATAAAGGACTATCATTTATTCCCAGTAATCCACACAACGACCTTAAATGGAAAATTGATCTTCACCGGTTCAATAGATCTCTTCGGATCAAAGAGTTTTTCCAAAACCAATTGCCTGTACAAGATGATCCATTCCGGGACTTTCATAAAAAGTTTTCTAGATCTAAATTTGATCCTGCTTCTAATAATTCTTCTTTAAGAACATTCTCACGTTTGCTAGATGAATCCGTAAATAAATTTGATATGGCGTCCAAAAAACAATTTCATAATCTGGATAGATTACAGAAACAAGCTTTACGGGACTTAAGATCATACCCTGATATTGTTATACGGCCCGCGGAAAAGGGCGGGGCCATAGTTGTTATGGACACTAGCAAATACATTGAGGAAATAGATCAACAGCTAGCAGAGCCAAATACCTATTTGAAATTAACGCAAAACCCGAGTGATCAATATAAGCGTGAACTTGATTTGATCTTTACTGCTGTGAGGAACGGAGTTATCAATAAAAAATTGCATGATGCATTGATCCAGTCTCATCCAGTCACCCCTATTTTGTATACGATTCCCAAGGTACACAAGAATGCCCAAAACCCCCCGGGTAGGCCGATTATATCGGCGAGAGGGTCTCTTTTACAAACAATATCTCAATTTTTGGACTATTTGTTACAACCGTTAGTGGTTAAACAAAGTACGTTCTTGAAAGATACCACGCAATTTTTGTTAAAGTTAGGCCAATTGAAGAATATTCCCAGCGGGGCATTCCTGTGTACCCTGGATGTGAAAAATTTATATACAGTAATACCACATACTATGGGTCTAGACTGTATGAAGCTATTTTTACATTCTAATCATTTTACTGATTTTGATATTTCACTGTTTTTGGAATTACTTAGATTTATCCTTACAAAAAAATTTTTCTTACACAACGGGAAATATTATTTACAGTGCACTGGCTGTGCGATGGGGACGAATGTGGCCCCATCGTACGCCAATGTATTTATGTTTGAGCAAGAGCGTAATTTTTACAGATCCATCTATATCTAAAAAGATCATGATGTATACAAGATACATAGATGATCTTTTCATTATTTGGACAGGCTCAGAATCTGAGCTAATAGAGTTGGTAACAAACATTAACTCTTTAAACCATCCGGTAAAATTTACGTTTCAATACAGCCAAACAGAAATCAATTATCTGGATGTATTGGTTAAAATTAAGGAAAACCAATATATTTACGGAAGTTTTCCATAAACATACAGATCGGAATACTCTGTTACATCACAGTAGTTGTCACTCTCCACCATTAAAAAAAGCTCTCCCAAAATCTCAGATGCTTAGAGTAGCTAGAATCACTAGTAACCCTAGTCAGCTTGCACCTGCCCTTGATCTAGTTTCAGAGAAATTCACTAAGCGAGGATATCCTTTATCCTTATTAGAGGAAACTAAAACAAGTGTTAGCAACCCCGAGACAAAATTTGCTAAAGTCAGAATCAAGGGATAAAAAACAGGATAGGATTCCACTAGTTTCTGAATACACTTTGGCTAGCCAGGTTTTACCACGTGCCACCAAAGCATTGTGGCCTATTGTATCAGGTGATAGTGAGTTACCGGTTTTTAAAAATAAAAATATCATGCCCTGTTACAAAAGGGGTAGAAACTTGCGTGATCTGTTAGTGAAAACTAATATCAGGCATGTACCCGTCAATCCCAGTAGCTCTTTCCTGTTACAGAAAAAGAAGTTGGGTTGTTACAAATGTGCATCATGCACGACGTGCAGTTTTATGGAAACCGGAGTATGGATTTACATCGCTCGGCTATAAAAGCAGCATTGGAGAATAAAGATTGCGACCAACCGGTGGCTCGCCATTTCAAGGAAGCTCAACACACTTTAGCCTCTTTAAGGTACAAAATAATAGATCACATTCCTAATGATATTAGAGGTGGTGACCGTAAGAAACGCCTTAGTCAGTGTGAATCAAAATGGATATATATTTTGGACACCATTTCATCTAGAGGCCTTAAAGAAAAAATTTCCTGGAATATATTCCTGTAATTCTGAGAGTTGCTATAAACCAGCGGGTATTTAAAGAATAATATTATGAATATTAAGTGAATATACTGTATATAAGGTGTTTTGTCTATGATTTAGTTATTAATTGAATTATTAATGGAATTTTTTACCTAAAGTGCAGTTGATGTATTCTCTGATATACCGATTTTTAATTATATATGTTGTATGTTTCACATTTTGTAACACTATCTATACACCGATGTATCTATACATAATGTATCACGATGCTTTCACATTGTGTATTTGTGTGCAGGAACGAGTGGCGGCCGCGGCGCTGTTACCCAGGCAACGGAGTAGGACGCGTGTGGCCACAGTGTTTCCGAAGCTACAGCGTCTCCGAGGTAACCGTCTGACAGGAAATACGTCAGTATGGGACCCTCCTCACTTCCGGCCGGGCGGGAGCAGCGGGCGTCCCTGTACCGGACTGCACACTCTTATTTAAAGGTAAGACTGACACAGTAATGAGATATGTTTCTAGGAATTTTTCACTTGTATTCACGTCCGGACGAAAAGGCCTGCGAGCCTTGAAACGTCGACATCCACCCATCTGAGATTATGATGATTGCCTAAATATACACCAGCTTGATTTCAATTCGTGGGAGTGCCGCCTCGTCCTTTCTTTGAAAAAGACATTTGGTAACTATTAAGAATTTGGGATGGCACCCCATTTCGATGCAGTATTTATCCAGAGTGCCAAGCTACAGTATATTTTATATATATATATATATATATATATATATATACATATACCAGCCAAAAAAATTGGGGAGCATCACCCCCCCCCCTCCTTACCCCACGCCCAGTGCCAAAAGATGTCCCCCCCCCAAATTCCCCCCACTTCTGTGGAAGCCAGTCCCCCTAATCTCTTTGCATAGTGCAGCATAAACTGGGCAGAGCCAGACATACACTGTAGGTACAGATGTGTCCACATACATCTTTGCTATGTCCGGCCATGTATGGCTTGGTTTAACATACCATAGATTCAGAGATTTAGCCATGCCTTGTGATTTTTCTTAACTTGCTTCTTTAATATGTTACTTTATACATATTCTATTATGGCAAACAAAAATTAAAAAATCCATCCACTCGTTACTCATGCAAAACACCTGAGCCATGTTTTGCATGTTGTGCCAAATTTAGCAAATTAGGAAAGATGTAAGTGGACACATCTGTATTATAGGCAAATGCCTATCATTTGGAATGCCTTGTGGCATCCCTACTCTAGGACCAGCCTGTCTCTCACTGGTGGCAAAGTGTATTAATAAGTTTTTTTTATTTTTTTATGAACAATTGCAGTGTAGCCTTTGGCTGATGCAGGAGTGGAATGGGGGGTAGAGTAGGCACTGTGACTGATCACCTGCTCACCCAATTAATTACTTTGACATACTGATTTGACCACCATGGTGACCAGTGTGTGGATGCCAGGGCATGGCGTGGGTGGAGCAGGAGCTAATGAGGAGTAAGGGCAGGCTCCATCAGTCATGGAGAACACTGCTGCTTTTACCTGCTGCGGGCCAATGGAGAAATGATGGCGGTTGAGCCTATGGGAGTGCCGGTAAGGACCCACATCTGTGAACAAGCTGCATCCTCTGGTCTGAACTTCACCAGTGCGTGCTTAATTTAGTCTGAGCAATGCTGCTTACTATATCAATGTAGCTGTCTCTTCTTTCCTCCAGGCACCAGTAAACTGTATGTGTCACCATGTTGACCCCCCGAACAGCTACAGTGTGCGTGTGTCTTATGTGTGTCATTTTGTACCCTACAAGGCCCCAGTGTGTATGTAACCATGTTCCTCCCCAAACTAGTGTGTGTGTCATTTTGTACCCAACAAATTCCCACTGTGTATGTATCCATGCCCCCCAACCAAGATAGTGTGTGCCATATTGTACTGTCTTTGGTCACAATGTAACCATTCCCCCCTGTTTCTGCCCCACAGTCTCCAGTGTGCCACCTTGCAACCACTCCCCAATATGTATGTCTTCATATCCCTGTCCAGGCTCCATTATGTATGCCACCATGTCCTACCAGACCCCATGGTGTATGTCATCATGCACAAGCCCCAGTGTGTATGTCACCATATCCCCACCAGGCGCCTGTATATATGTCACTATTCCCCCCACAGGCCCCAGTGTATATCATCATGCCCCCACCAAATCCCAAGTATGTGTGTCACCATATACACCCAGGCCCCAGCATATGTCCTATGCCCCCATGCTCCTAGTGGGTATGGCAACATGCCCCCAGGCCCCAATATGTATGTCACCATGTCCTCCAAGACCCCAGTATGTACATATGTCACCATGCCAAGGTCACAGTGTGTCACCATGGCCTCAGGGTGTATGACAATATATCTTCCCAGGCACCAGTGAACCTCCTCCAGGCCCCAGTGTGTATGACACCGTGCACCCCCATCCAGGCTGCAGTGTGTGTGTCACCATATCCCTCCATGGCACTGTATGTATGTCATCATGCCCCCCCCCCCCCTGGTTCTAGGGTGTATGTCAACATGCCACCCTATCTGCATATAAACACTAAGGTTTGTGGTGGGATTATCTGCTAGGGGGCATTAACCAAAGTCTTGAAGTCTTGCCAAATCGGTTAGGGCCATGTCTGAGTGCGGGTCATGGGCAGGACTGATAATCAGTACCCCCTGCTGTAGCTGATCTCTGCATATGCAGTGATCAGCATAATTGTGCTGGGAGGGGAGAAATGTTCCCATCATCACATGTTTACTTCCGGCGTATGATCCCCACTTTGAATTCTGGGGCATGATTTTGGGAGTGATGCCGGTGGTGAGAGACTGCCGCATCACTCCCAGGGGTGGCTACAGCAGGATGAAGTCTATATTGCCCCTCCAGGTCCACTGGTATGGTCTAGTATAAACAAGTCTGTTTTTGAGCAAAAATTCTTTAAAAACGTATGTTGGCATTTTGACATGTCGGCATTTTGAACATGTTGGTATAATGAATGTCGGTATTTTGACCATGTCAGTATTTTGAATGTTGATCAATGGCTGTTGGGATTATGACCATTGTTATTGTGTCTGTCTTTATATCAACTGCTACCCATCATATGTGCTAAGACATTGCCAAGTAATGCACTATTGGCTGCGGTCATATCACATACATTATTGCCAGTTAAGTGGTGAATCCAAACCTTGATCCTAACAATAATGCTCTAACCAAAACTTTAACCCAAACCCCTAATCCAACTGTAACCCCTAACCCTAATAACCACACCCTAGAAAGATAGACAAGATGGCCAAATGGTTCTTACCTGCCTTCAAATTCTATGTTTCTATGACATCATGCAACCCGGGTGGAAAAAAAATAAACTTTTAATGTGTTTCCTGCCAGTCTCCCTCTTTCTGCCTGCGCCCTGCTGAATACAGCACAGTATGTGATCTGGAATACCAAGAATCTTGGAGCCCAGTACAATTGTCTTCCATGAACTCCCCTGTTGCCGGGCCAGCATAGTGCTTTTGAATACCCTTGGACTCTTCTCTAGGTTGTTCTTTGAACTCTGTGGGCCTAATTCGGACCTTATTGCAGCAGTAAAATTGTTCTCCAATGGGCAAAACCATGTGCTCTGCAGGTGGGGCAGATATAACATGTGCAGAGAGAGTTGAATTTGGGTGGGGTGTGTTCAAACTGTAATCTAAATTGCAGTGTAAAAATAAAGCAGCCATTATCAGTGGCAAATGCAGGATTTGCATGGGGGGGTTTCCAGAACTGGGAGAAGCCAAGCACGGGAGGTGACCCAGTATATGCTGGGTCCGTAAAACTAGTGTGTCTGTGTGTGTGTGTGTGTGTGTATATATACACACATATATATATATATATATATATATATATATATATATATATATATATATAAATAACAATAGAAGAATTGGCTCCAGGGGGTCGCATCAACTCCCAGTATTCCAACCCCTAATTGGTTAATACTTTTTTTTTAAATAACATGTTCCATCATAAAACATTTATTAAAAACATATTCAAATTAATACACAGGAGATAGATTATTCCACACTTTAAGATGTATGACTCTTAGCGCTGAATACAAATGTTGAAGGATCACAACAATCTCCTCCTTCTCCTTATAGTTGGTTCGGAGATAGCTTCACAACACAGACAACCCAACGCGTTTCGTCTTATACAAAAGACTTCATCAGGGGTATCTCTACAATAGTAAAAAATCTTATCAGAACTAAAAATAATTGTTCCTTAATAAAAATGCATAATACATTCAATCAAAATATATGAGGAACATATCATTATAATAGAACAAGGATATATCAGAGCAGACAGAATGAAAAGGAAGAAAATTACAATTGAATCTTGGGTCCTACCTCAAGCAGCTGAGAAGTACAGTAGTTTATACAAACAGTATAATGCGACAAAACTTGTTCATACATGCATGATGGAAACTTCAATATAACACCGAGGCTTTCTGATGAACAATCAGTGTGGCCTAATTGGAAAAATATTGACCTCATCATATATACTGAGTGTTCATATTATATATGTAATAAAAATATATCATAATGTCCCCTCACATACCTTGTGGTGAGAACTTGTACAAAAATTCGGAAACCAAGCTACTGAAGGGTCACTTAGAAAGGAAACCTAATAAATTCATATTTAGGGCAAATTAGTGAATGGTCATTATCAGATATTTAATTAGTCAATGATATCAGTTTTGACTTAGGATAATTGATGCATTTTATAATGAAACCGTATTTAAAGAACAACCTCCCTTTTTAGGTATAACATTTATTGGAGGTTTTTAAGACAAAAAAACTCTTGCTGATCACTACTACCATTCTGGCCCATAGCAATTAAATACTCTAATGAGTCCAGCTGTTTCATTGATTGACATAATGAAAGTGCTGATCATTAAACCCAGACTCTAAAAAGTGCTGGAATGAATTATCAAAGAATAAACTTTTAATTACATACTGTCACAAAATCAAAAGAGATGTGAAAGTGAATATATTCAACCATTGAAAGCACTAAAGTGCAATATTGCAAATATACATGAATAAACTATACATAGTGACATTTACAAATTTAAACAGAGCTTTGTTCAGAATGATGCCATATTCCCTCACCTTCTATATATCTGCAGTGGACGCTCAGTACCTGTGCAATGAAGCACCAGACTAAATGTTACCCCTTATAAAGGGAAAGGTGATGATGTCATCACATATCCTATTTTGATTGGTGCACAAATAAAGGCTAATTATAGGCTGATTATTAATGGTATAAACTAACCAACCTATGAATTTTATCCTCTTATCATTAGGATTGATTCACTATAATAATCCTCACCCTTATATCCACCCAATATAAGTAAAAGTTTAATTGTTATATGACCCACAATGCATTGCAGTGTGAGTCTCATTGAAAGCTGCTTTTGTGAATGAATTACAGTATTAGTAGCCAATCACTGTGTAATAGGGGCGGGTACTTTAGCCTCTGATATTAGAATATCTGTGTATATCCATAAATAAACATATTGTGAGCACTTAAGAGACACTGCTGTGGGGAAAGTGCTTCCCTTCAGCCCCCTCCACCACCTCTGATCGTTAAAACGAACGGTCCAGGACGCTGCACGCGTCCGCTATAGCAGGACCTAATGCGTTCCAGCGCCATCTTTGTTTTGCGTTCCACCAGCCCCGTCCGGCGCTTCCCGTCATCTGACCTGATCACAGGTTATAGGCGGCCAATAAGGAGACTCTCTACCGATTACAGAAGCTAGAATACCGAACGACCGTTCAATAGATAGCCACTTGTACATACTTTAACCCCCGCTTGAATTAATCATTAGTGTCTCATCTGACAATAAATTCCATACCTATGGGGCATACTTATTTCTATTCCATACATTAGAGGAGAAATGAGAGGTCAGAACCCATCATATCCCATATAGTGTACCTATATGAACTATACAGATAGCCTCAGGCCCTATTTAAAAACAGGACTAGGACCCTCGTATAGTTCACAACTCCTATGAGCCCGTTTTGTGGGAAATGCATATCCCACATACGTTTCACGTATAACGTAAAATTTCATTTGAATTGATTTATACTTCGACGGGACCACTAGTATACCCATCTTCTAAATAGTATTTGATTTAAATGGGTCGTGAATTCTTCCACTACCAGTGTAAAACCTTATAAACAGTCATGTTCAATATATTATTAAATTGTGCTACATATGATCAATTGATGCCCATATACATTCTTATAAGTGAAATCTCGTAGCTACTACACTAACGTGATATCATCTTTACCTCATAAATTAGTGATATATTATTACAACCCACACCCTTTACAACGCTATATATGAATTGATACTTTACTGTATATGAATCAACTCGTAAAAACTAATGGTTGATTCAGATTAATTTAAAACTTTAAATATAGAACCTAAGGTTCTGTTATACTATACTATTACCTAATGTGCTATACGTGTTACTTGAATCCATATTAACTCTATACTATCCTCCCTACAGCTTGAAGTGATGTACAGTATACGGACACCCCCAGGGGCAAAACTCTGGGAGGCAGTGGAGTCGGCTGCCGCCGGGCTCCTGCCCTCAAGGGGGCACATCTCCTCCATTGTCTCCAGCTGACTGACCCTGGCGATCATTTGCTGCAAGGAGCTTTCGAGTCAGTGACACAGAAGGTGTGATGAGGTCAATATTTTTCCAATTAGGCCACACTGACTGTTCATCAGAAAGCCTCGGTGTTATATTGAAGTTTCCATCATGCATGTATGAACAAGTTTTGTCGCATTATACTGTTTGTATAAACTACTGTACTTCTCAGCTGCTTGAGGTAGGACCCAAGATTCAATTGTAATTTTCTTCCTTTTCATTCTGTCTGCTCTGATATATCCTTGTTCTATTATAATGATATGTTCCTCATATATTTTGATTGAATGTATTATGCATTTTTATTAAGGAACAATTATTTTTAGTTCTGATAAGATTTTTTAAAATTTTAGAGATACCCCTGATGAAGTCTTTTGTATAAGACGAAACGCGTTGGGTTGTCTGTGTTGTGAAGCTATCTCCGAACCAACTATAAGGAGAAGGAAGAGATTGTTGTGATCCTTCAACATTTGTATTCAGCGCTAAGAGTCATACATCTTAAAGTGTGGAATAATATATCTCCTGTGTATTAATTTGAATATGTTTTTAATAAATGTTTTATGATGGAACATGTTGTTATTAATTTAAAAAAAAAGTATTAACCAATTAGGGGTTGGAATAGTGGGAGTTGATGCGACCCCCTGGCGCCAATTCTTCTATTGTTGTATATTCCTTATTTCCAGTCCCTTCTAACAGGGGACTTAGTTGAATCAGGCTGCCTATACCAAATAGTTTACATACGTATTTATTCAGGGTGACAGGTTTTACAAATTAGCGCAAAGGGAGAGTATTTGTTTTTATTTATATATATACACATACATATACACATAGCATATTAAACATGCATATATATATATATACAGTACACATGTGTGTGTGTGTATATATATATATATATATATATATATACACATGTATATACTGGTTGAGTATCCCATATCCAAATATTCCGAATTACAGACTTTTTTGAGTGAGACTGAGATAGTGAAAACTTTGTTTTTTGATGGCTCAATGTACACAAACTTTGTTTAATACTCAAAGTTATTAAAAAAATATTGTATTAAATGACCTTCAGGCTGTGTGCATAAGGTGTGTATATGAAACATAAATGAATTGTGTGAATGTACACACACTTTGTTTAATGCAGAAAGTTATAAAAATATTGGCTAAAATTACCTTCAGGCTGGGTGTATAAGGTGTATATGTAACATAAATGCATTCTGTGCTTAGATTTAGGTTCCATCACCATAATATCTCATTATGGTATGCAATTATTCCAAAATACAGAAAAATCCGATATCCAAAATTTCTCTGGTCCCAAGCATTTTGGATAAGGGATACTCCGCCTGTATATCATATGTGTGTGTGTGTGTTTATATGTATGTGTAATTAAAATAAAGTAAACTTTTATTAAGCACTTACAAGTGCCAACAGGAAGACAGCAGGCTGCAGAGGACACTAGACAGCCATTAATAATACTCGGCTCGAAAAATGCAGCAAAAAAAGAAATAAAAAAAAAGAAAAATTTTGGGGTAGAGGGGGGGGGGGGGGTTTCTGGGTGCTCGGAAACCCCCCCCCTGCATGTGCCACTGAATATTTACCCTGCACAGAAACAAAATAACCAACCCAAATCTAACTCACTCCGCACATGTTATATTTGCCCCAACTGCAGTGCATATAGCTTTGCCCGTTGGACAACAATTTTGCTGCAGCGATAAGGTCTGAATTAGGCTCTTGATTTGTTCCTCAGCCTCAGTGTTATTTCAGAGATGGATGATACGTATGTTTGGGAAGTGACATTACTACTACTAGTGAGAAAATGGTGCATGGGAGGCTGTACTTAATGTCTGTTGACCACTCATGTGCAGTAGGGTGACCAGCCCCCACAGCATGAAATACATAGATTACATTACTTTTGCGCATCACACAGATGGGCTCCTTTGGCATCTCCTAGCTGTACCTGCAGGTGTGCTTTCACACATCCCAGTGGTACATAATTTCTAAGTGATAAGAAATTATAATTATCAAGTCTAAAACCTGATAATTAACCACTTAACCGGCATGGTCAGATCACATGTGACTGCGCCGGCCCACTGTCTCCCCGAGTTTTTGACGAGGAGATCCGTTCTGCAGATGTGCATAATATAATATTTAAATATTTAAAAAAAAAATGTTTTAAACTATATTAAATAAAATGTAAACAACCCCCCCCCCCCACCACAATCTTATAAACTGTTTTGAAGGGAAAAATCGTCAGTTAAATGGTTTTAATAAATAGACCCCAAAATGCGTGTACATGTGATAGGGAATATGGATTGTAAGCTCCACTGGGGCAGGGACTGATGTGAATGACCGAATATTCTCTGTAAAGCGCTGCGGAATTTGTGTGCGCTATATAAATAACTGGTAATAAATAATAATAAATAATAAATAAAATGAGGGACTGTTACCTTTCAATAAAAATAGTTATTTTGTCTGTGTTTTAACATTTGGATTATTCTAATCCAGCATGGTCTAACACCAAAACAAACCTGGTTTTATGCCTCGGCTATAAAATCTATGATATTGGATCTCACCTGACAATAACACTTCACAATATAAAGATACATCTTATAAATAAATACAATAAACTATAATATAAAGCTATAAAACCTTTCATATTTTGAAGAGTGTTAGCTGTCAAAATACCATTGAGTGCCCCACATTTGTTTGCAATTTCCTAGCAGGGACGTGCGGTGAGCTAAATAGCTCAGAAGGCACTGGGTAGCCCCAGAGCCAGATTTACATGCAATTTATGAGCCAAAGCGTGCATCTAGGCATTATACCAGGGACGTGCAGTCAGGGGAGGCAGGGGAGGCAGTGCCTCCCCTGTGATTAATTATTACAATCATACAATGAAGACACTTATGACACATAGTCTGTGTCATAAGTATCTTCTTTATTTAATTGTAATAATTTGATGCATGTAAATGCATTTGGGAGGCACTGATAGCAGTGCCTCCCGTGGATAATGAGAACGGGGCAGAGCGGGGGGCGGGGCCAAGCACTGGGCTGTATAAGCCCATTCAAATAGATAGGGAAAGCGGCACTGAAAGAAGTGCCTCGCTGACAGGGACACCACCCCCATGTCAGCGAGGCACCTGTGATTGGGCAGCGGATCAAGTGCTGGATCCGCTGTCCAATCACCCACGCGACGCTGGAGGCGGAAGAGGCGGTGGGACCCGGCAGCTGTGACCGGCGTTGGAGTGTCGGGGCTGAAGCAGGAGTTAGGGGTGAGTTAGTTTTCTATTTGTTTTGTGTTAAATGTCCCCGCAGTGCTCACCTCTCCACTGTGCCTGCCGCCTCCAGATCCCATCCGTCTCTGCAGCCGTCCGCCTCCATATCCCGTCTGTACAGCCTCCGCTCAGACTGCTTGTTGTTGCCAGGCGTCCCGTTACTAAGCAACGGGCCAGAGCGACAAGTGAGCCTCTCTCTTGTGCGGCTGTTCTCTCTCTCTCTCTCTCTCTCTCTCTCTGTAACTGCTTATTTTCATTCACTGTTACAGGTACCCGTATTGGATTCTGATTCTGCTGGACAAGTGGACGTGATTCTCGGCGTGGGATGTAGGTAAGTAATCTCTCACTTTTTACAGGTCCGCTATAGGATTCTACTGGACAAGTGGACGTGATTCTCGGCGTGGGATGTAGGTAAGTAATCTCTCACTTTTTACAGGTCCGCTATAGGATTCTACTGGACAAGTGGACGTGATTCTCGGCGTGGGATGTAGGTAAGTTATCTCTCATTTTTTACAGGTCCGCTATAGGATTCTACTGGACAAGTGGACGTGATTCTCGGCGTGGGATGTAGGTAAGTATGTGTGAGCGTGTAAGTGTGTTATAATAAAATTTTACTTTCACGGTGTGTGTGTGTTGTGTTTTTATTTGGGTATTTTTTTGTTGTAGAACTACAAGTACCAGCGAGCCCCTTATTTCCCCGAATGCTGGTACTTGAGGTTCTCCAAGTACCAGCAAGCGGGGGAGGCTTTCTGGGCCTTGTAGTTCCACAACAAAAAACAATATTCTTTTTTTTAACACATGATTATCAGCCTGGCACCCACCGCCCAGGGGTGCTGGGGACAGCCTCGGGCTTCACCCCTGGCCCTTGGGTGCCTGGAGGGGGGGGACCCCTTTATTTAAGGGGTCCCCACTCCTCCAGGGAACCCCGGCCAGTGGTGACTAGTTGGGGGGGTAATGCCATGGCCGCAGGGACCTACGTAAATGTGTCCCCCGGCTGTGGCATTATGTCCCTGGCTAGTGGAGCCCGGTGCTGGTTTTAAAAATACGGGGGACCCCTACATCTTTTGTCCCCCGTATTTTTGGAACCAGGACCGGACTAAGAGCCCGGTGCTGGTTGTCTAAATACGGGGAACCCCTGTCCAATTTTTCCCGAGTATTTAAACAACCAGGACCGGCTCAAAGAGCCCGAGGCTGGTTATACTTAGGAGGGGGGACCTCACACTTTTTTTTTTTACATTTTTTAACCCATTCAGACCCTTCTCCATTAAGTTAATGGTAGCCCTGGACAACAGAATTGCATTCATGTCCTCCTCCCACTCCCTTCCCAGTACCAAACACTCATTTTTTTTCTATAAAAATGTACAATATATCACAAGTATGATGAGCAGGCAGGCAGCGGGCATTGGCGGCATCGGAGTGAGATGCAAATTAGTGGCGGAGGGATGGGTCAGTTTATGGTGGCCGAGTTTGTAAGCCAGTGGCGGTGGCAGCGGGGATTGACTCAGGGGCAGTAGCGGGCATTGGCTCGGCGGCAGTAGGGGTCATCGGCAGATTCGGCGGACATTATGGCTGTAGTGCCTCACCAGCCACTGACCTCACCGCACGCCACTGCATTATACACAGGTGAAGCAGTGTAAACTACTGGAAATTTGGTAAGTTTTGAACAGAAATGTGCGGAAAAGATAGGCAGGTGAGGCACTGCCTCCCCTGCCATAGACTTTTTACTCCAGAGTTTTGGCTATAAAATTATTAGAATAATGCAAAGAAGATATTTCTAACATTCTTTGTATTTTTTATATACTTTATACAGTCCAAACTCTGGTGCAAACATTAGTATGACCGTAAAGACTCTGCCTCACCCCACCGCACGTCAGTGTTTCCTAGGTACTCTGTGATACTGCAGTACTAGAATGCAAACAGTTGAAGTAGAAATAAAGGAAAAGGTGTACTGGCGCTAGTAGAAGTTTCTCCAATATTAATAACAAAAACGTGGATGAATTGAGCAAGTAAATAATTTATTCACTAAACAGTTAAAATGTCACTTAAAAACAAATAAGATTGGGCATAGATTGAAGCTGAGGATCAAAATAAGAATAGCTGCTAGTATGCATCCACATGTGATCCCGGACTGAGAAATAAAGTTCCCTGGGGAATAGTGTTGTTTAAATACAGCTGGTGTTACCCATGGTGATGGAGTCCTCCAAGAGCTTGGAAAATAACAGCAGGCAAGCTGAGATGTTTTATGCAGAGGCTGATTAACTCCAATCAGTGCTGTAATGATGCAGTCCCACAGAGAAATTTCCAAGGCAGGAATATTTGTGTTAAAAGTCCATATCTGGATCCTCACAGGATGGAATGCATATGTTGGTGGCAGCTTGTCACTTAACGCGTTTCCCTAGGCACGGTCACCTAGCTTCATCAGAAGTAAGAAATAAGTTTGAACAAGATTATTTTGCAGCAGGTTGGGGGTGTATAAATTCACTGACAAATACCACAGTAGTACCCTGATTTTTTGCAGCTTGCTAGGTAATATGTAAATACTGGCTGCTTATGTGTGTAGTCCACAAGTGTTGGGCAACTATATTATTACACTGTAATTTAGATCTGAGTTTTGGCACGCCCCTTGTTACATCTAAATCTTTCTGCACAATTTACATCTGCCCCAACTGCAGTGCATTCCCAACTTCAAATCAGGCCCTTTGTTACAAATACACCTTATGCAGATAAGTGTAGGTTTCTTTCTTTATTAGAAAACAAACTGATACATTGTTATACAAATAGTCTCCAACCCCCCAGAATCCTTCTTCCCTTTATATCCCCAGACCCTATTAGTCCTATACTGTAATTCCAGGTTATTCAAAACCAAATTGTTAAATTTTTAAACAAATACTCCCCAGAACCAATCTTCCCTCTATATCCCTAAACCCCCTTGTTCCTATACTGGAGATCCAGAAAATTGGCCTTGGTTATCATGAAAATATGCAGCAAATTGGTCTTGGTCTCCATGATTATCTGTGGATGAGCCTTGGTCTGCAAAATAGTTTCCAGAGGTATCGCCTTGGTCACGTGCCATAAAGGTGTTGCCTTGTTCCTGTGTGATAATTGGATCTACTCCTGATCCCTTGTCTTCATTATCTACAAAAATAAAGATATGGTTGCAGTCAGTGGTCTATCTGAGCGTGGGAAGGTTTCTATTACATAAAATCTACATCAGCCATTATCCAGTGAAGCATTGGGCCTGCACTTTGTGACTATTCTAAAGGCCCATATAGACGGGCCGATGTGGGAGAGATGTGTGCTGAGCGAACCGCTCAGCACACATCTCTCCCGCTGCTCAGCACAGCGCGATGTGTGCTGAGCGTGCGGGGGGAGATGGGGGGCCGCTCACTTCACCCAGCGGGTGAAGTGAGCGACGCGCTAGATTGGCCTGCATGCAGGCCAATCTAGCAGCAGCAATCGCTATCTCTGTAAGGGGTACACACGGAGCGATCAGGCTTAAATTCTAAGCAATCTAGTCCGATTGCTTAGAATATCACTCTGTGAGTACCCACCTTTACTATACCCACATGGTGCAGAGTTGACAATGTTCCTCCACTGTAAAATGATACTTAGAGGCTGATTCAGTTAGTGGTGATGTGCACCAGGGTTCATCTGAGAACATATCCGTGATGTGTGCAGCTCCAGAATGGCACATTGCAGTCTATCTGATAAATGGTCAGTGGATTTTAGGCCTTGGAGAAAATATTACTGATCAATTTTATTAAAAGTGAATGAATTGGACCATTTCATCTGAACTTTTACCTGGGCAACAATGTAAATCTATAGAATGACATATAAGAGCAGTAATTGTTTATGAAGTACAATGCAAACAACTCCATCTAAGAGTGCTAATTTGTTTATTATCAGTTTCTTATATAATGCAGCATATTCCATAGCGCTTTATAATTCACACTAGCTATTAAAAAAACAAGTGTAATAAAATTCTTTTAAAAGACCCCTGGCTGCTGTCTTTTCTTACTGCCTAGATATCCGTTATTTATTAGTATATATGGGCTAATTTGCCTTGTTAGAAATAATTATCTGCATTATAAAATACATTAAATCAATCAATCAATCAATCCGCTTAGAGCCCTATCAGCAGTGGTGCAGAGGTGAGAGGGTACAAATTACCTGGGCCCAGGTCTGATAGAGGGGCCCAGTAGGGGCCTTGGTCCCCCTTACCTGGCAGCAGCTGCAGCTCTTCCCCTCAGCCCGGCACACGCTGCTGTGTGGCCATGTAGGTGCTTAAAATACCATTTTTTTCAGTATTTTTTTCTAAGGGTGCATGACCACACCTCCTGTGATTAGGCCACACCTCTTGAAAAGCACCTGCACCCAGCCAGGCTCTGTACTGCCCTGCTTATCAGTACTCTCTCATTGCTTCCAGTGTATCTTTTATTTAGTGAGATTAGATTTATCACTTCCACAAATACTGTATCTCCTCTATTATACAGCTGCAAGCATTTATAACTAGAGATGAGCGCCTGAAATTTTTCGGGTTTTGTGTTTTGGTTTTGGGTTCGGTTCCGCGGCCGTGTTTTGGGTTCGAACGCGTTTTGGCAAAACCTCACCGATTTTTTTTTGTCGGATTCGGGTGTGTTTTGGATTCGGGTGTTTTTTTCAAAAAACACTAAAAAACAGCTTAAATCATAGAATTTGGGGGTCATTTTGATCCCAAAGTATTATTAACCTCAAAAACCATAATTTACACTCATTTTCAGTCTATTCTGAATACCTCACACCTCACAATATTATTTTTAGTCCTAAAATTTGCACCGAGGTCGCTGTGTGAGTAAGATAAGCGACCCTAGTGGCCGACACAAACACCGGGCCCATCTAGGAGTGGCACTGCAGTGTCACGCAGGATGTCCCTTCCAAAAAACCCTCCCCAAACAGCACATGACGCAAAGAAAAAAAGAGGCGCAATGAGGTAGCTGTGTGAGTAAGATTAGCGACCCTAGTGGCCGACACAAACACCGGGCCCATCTAGGAGTGGCACTGCAGTGTCACGCAGGATGTCCCTTCCAAAAAACCCTCCCCAATCAGCACATGATGCAAAGAAAAAGAAAAGAAAAAAGAGGTGCAAGATGGAATTGTCCTTGGGCCCTCCCACCCACCCTTATGTTGTATAAACAAAACAGGACATGCACACTTTAACCAACCCATCATTTCAGTGACAGGGTCTGCCACACGACTGTGACTGATATGACGGGTTGGTTTGGACCCCCCCCAAAAAAGAAGCAATTAATCTCTCCTTGCACAAACTGGCTCTACAGAGGCAAGATGTCCACCTCATCTTCACCCTCCGATATATCACCGTGTACATCCCCCTCCTCACAGATTATCAATTCGTCCCCACTGGAATCCACCATCTCAGCTCCCTGTGTACTTTGTGGAGGCAATTGCTGCTGGTCAATGTCTCCGCGGAGGAATTGATTATAATTCATTTTAATGAACATCATCTTCTCCACATTTTCTGGATGTAACCTCGTACGCCGATTGCTGACAAGGTGAGCGGCGGCACTAAACACTCTTTCGGAGTACACACTTGTGGGAGGGCAACTTAGGTAGAATAAAGCCAGTTTGTGCAAGGGCCTCCAAATTGCCTCTTTTTCCTGCCAGTATAAGTACGGACTGTGTGACGTGCCTACTTGGATGCGGTCACTCATATAATCCTCCACCATTCTATCAATGTTGAGAGAATCATATGCAGTGACAGTAGACGACATGTCCGTAATCGTTGTCAGGTCCTTCAGTCCGGACCAGATGTCAGCATCAGCAGTCGCTCCAGACTGCCCTGCATCACCGCCAGCGGGTGGGCTCGGAATTCTGAGCCTTTTCCTCGCACCCCCAGTTGCGGGAGAATGTGAAGGAGGAGATGTTGACAGGTCGCGTTCCGCTTGACTTGACAATTTTGTCACCAGCAGGTCTTTCAACCCCAGCAGACTTGTGTCTGCCGGAAAGAGAGATCCAAGGTAGGCTTTAAATCTAGGATCGAGCACGGTGGCCAAAATGTAGTGCTCTGATTTCAACAGATTGACCACCCGTGAATCCTTGTTAAGCGAATTAAGGGCTGCATCCACAAGTCCCACATGCCTAGCGGAATCGCTCCCTTTTAGCTCCTTCTTCAATGCCTCCAGCTTCTTCTGCAAAAGCCTGATGAGGGGAATGACCTGACTCAGGCTGGCAGTGTCTGAACTGACTTCACGTGTGGCAAGTTCAAAGGGCATCAGAACCTTGCACAACGTTGAAATCATTCTCCACTGCACTTGAGACAGGTGCATTCCACCTCCTATATCGTGCTCAATTGTATAGGCTTGAATGGCCTTTTGCTGCTCCTCCAACCTCTGAAGCATATAGAGGGTTGAATTCCACCTCGTTACCACTTCTTGCTTCAGATGATGGCAGGGCAGGTTCAGTAGTTTTTGGTGGTGCTCCAGTCTTCTGTACGTGGTGCCTGTACGCCGAAAGTGTCCCGCAATTTTTCTGGCCACCGACAGCATCTCTTGCACGCCCCTGTCGTTTTTTAAAAAATTCTGCACCACCAAATTCAAGGTATGTGCAAAACATGGGACGTGCTGGAATTTGCCCATATTTAATGCACACACAATATTGCTGGCGTTGTCCGATGCCACAAATCCACAGGAGAGTCCAATTGGGGTAAGCCATTCTGCGATGATCTTCCTCAGTTGCCGTAAGAGGTTTTCAGCTGTGTGCGTATTCTGGAAAGCGGTGATACAAAGCGTAGCCTGCCTAGGAAAGAGTTGGCGTTTGCGAGATGCTGCTACTGGTGCCGCCGCTGCTGTTCTTGCGGCGGGAGTCCATACATCTACCCAGTGGGCTGTCACAGTCATATAGTCCTGACCCTGCCCTGCTCCACTTGTCCACATGTCCGTGGTTAAGTGGACATTGGGTACAACTGCATTTTTTAGGACACTGGTGAGTCTTTTTCTGACGTCCGTGTACATTCTCGGTATCGCCTGCCTAGAGAAGTGGAACCTAGATGGTATTTGGTAACGGGGGCACACTGCCTCAATAAATTGTCTAGTTCCCTGTGAACTAACGGCGGATACCGGACGCACGTCTAACACCAACATAGTTGTCAAGGCCTCAGTTATCCGCTTTGCAGTAGGATGACTGCTGTGATATTTCATCTTCCTCGCAAAGGACTGTTGAACAGTCAATTGCTTACTGGAAGTAGTACAAGTGGGCTTACGACTTCCCCTCTGGGATGACCATCGACTCCCAGCGGCAACAACAGCAGCGCCAGCAGCAGTAGGCGTTACACGCAAGGATGCATCGGAGGAATCCCAGGCAGGAGAGGACTCGTCAGAATTGCCAGTGACATGGCCTGCAGGACTATTGGCATTCCTGGGGAAGGAGGAAATTGACACTGAGGGAGTTGGTGGGGTGGTTTGCGTGAGCTTGGTTACAAGAGGAAGGGATTTACTGGTCAGTGGACTGCTTCCGCTGTCACCCAAAGTTTTTGAACTTGTCACTGACTTATTATGAATGCGCTGCAGGTGACGTATAAGGGAGGATGTTCCGAGGTGGTTAACGTCCTTACCCCTACTTATTACAGCTTGACAAAGGGAACACACGGCTTGACACCTGTTGTCCGCATTTCTGGTGAAATACCTCCACACCGAAGAGCTGATTTTTTTGGTATTTTCACCTGGCATGTCAACGGCCATATTCCTCCCACGGACAACAGGTGTCTCCCCGGGTGCCTGACTTAAACAAACCACCTCACCATCAGAATCCTCCTGGTCAATTTCCTCCCCAGCGCCAGCAACACCCATATCCTCCTCATCCTGGTGTACTTCAACACTGACATCTTCAATCTGACTATCAGGAACTGGACTGCGGGTGCTCCTTCCAGCACTTGCAGGGGGCGTGCAAATGGTGGAAGGCGCATGCTCTTCACGTCCAGTGTTGGGAAGGTCAGGCATCGCAACCGACACAATTGGACTCTCCTTGTGGATTTGGGATTTCGAAGAATGCACAGTTCTTTGCTGTGCTGCTTTTGCCAGCTTGAGTCTTTTCATTTTTCTAGCGAGAGGCTGAGTGCTTCCATCCTCATGTGAAGCTGAACCACTAGCCATGAACATAGGCCAGGGCCTCAGCCGTTCCTTGCCACTCCGTGTGGTAAATGGCATATTGGCAAGTTTACGCTTCTCCTCCGACAATTTTATTTTAGGTTTTGGAGTCCTTTTTTTACTGATATTTGGTGTTTTGGATTTGACATGCTCTGTACTATGACATTGGGCATCGGCCTTGGCAGACGACGTTGCTGGCATTTCATCGTCTCAGCCATGACTAGTGGCAGCAGCTTCAGCACGAGGTGGAAGTGGATCTTGATCTTTCCCTAATTTTGGAACCTCAACATTTTTGTTCTCCATATTTTAATAGGCACAACTAAAAGGCACCTCAGGTAAACAATGGAGATGGATGGATTGGATACTAGTATACAATTATGGACGGGCTGCCGAGTGCCGACACAGAGGTAGCCACAGCCATGAACTACCGCACTGTACTGTGTCTGCTGCTAATATATAGACTGGTTGATAAAGAGATAGTATACTCGTAACTAGTATGTATGTATAAAGAAAGAAAAAAAAACCACGGTTAGGTGGTATATACAATTATGGACGGGCTGCCGAGTGCCGACACAGAGGTAGCCACAGCCGTGAACTACCGCACTGTACTGTGTCTGCTGCTAATATATAGACTGGTTGATAAAGAGATAGTATACTCGTAACTAGTATGTATGTATAAAGAAAGAAAAAAAAACCACGGTTAGGTGGTATATACAATTATGGACGGGCAGCCGAGTGCCGACACAGAGGTAGCCACAGCCGTGAACTACCGCACTGTACTGTGTCTGCTGCTAATATAGACTGGTTGATAAAGAGATAGTATACTCGTAACTAGTATGTATGTATAAAGAAAGAAAAAAAAACCACGGTTAGGTGGTATATACAATTATGGACGGGCTGCCGAGTGCCGACACAGAGGTAGCCACAGCCGTGAACTACCGCACTGTACTGTGTCTGCTGCTAATATATAGACTGGTTGATAAAGAGATAGTATACTCGTAACTAGTATGTATGTATAAAGAAAGAAAAAAAAACCACGGTTAGGTGGTATATACAATTATGGACGGGCTGCCGAGTGCCGACACAGAGGTAGCCACAGCCGTGAACTACCGCACTGTACTGTGTCTGCTGCTAATATAGACTGGTTGATAAAGAGATAGTATACTCGTAACTAGTATGTATGTATAAAGAAAGAAAAAAAAACCACGGTTAGGTGGTATATACAATTATGGACGGGCTGCCGAGTGCCGACACAGAGGTAGCCACAGCCGTGAACTACCGCACTGTACTGTGTCTGCTGCTAATATAGACTGGTTGATAAAGAGATAGTATACTCGTAACTAGTATGACTATAAAGAAAGAAAAAAAAACCACGGTTAGGTGGTATATACAATTATGGACGGGCTGCCGAGTGCCGACACAGAGGTAGCCACAGCCGTGAACTACCGCACTGTACTGTGTCTGCTGCTAATATAGACTGGTTGATAAAGAGATAGTATACTACTAATATTATATATACTGGTGGTCAGGTCACTGGTCACTAGTCACACTGGCAGTGGCACTCCTGCAGCAAAAGTGTGCACTGTTTAATTTTAATATAATATTATGTACTCCTGGCTCCTGCTATAACCTATAACTGGCACTGCAGTAGTGCTCCCCAGTCTCCCCCACAATTATAAGCTGTGTGAGCTGAGCAGTCAGACAGATATATAATATATATAGATGATGCAGCACACTGGCCTGAGCCTGAGCAGTGCACACAGATATGGTATGTGACTGACTGAGTCACTGTGTGTATCGCTTTTTTCAGGCAGAGAACGGATATATTAAATAAACTGCACTGTGTGTCTGGTGGTCACTCACTATATAATATATTATGTACTCCTGGCTCCTGCTATAACCTATAACTGGCACTGCAGTAGTGCTCCCCAGTCTCCCCCACAATTATAAGCTGTGTGAGCTGAGCAGTCAGACAGATATATATAATATTATATATAGATAATAGATGATGCAGCACACTGGCCTGAGCCTGAGCAGTGCACACAGATATGGTATGTGACTGAGTCACTGTGTGCTGTGTATCGCTTTTTTCAGGCAGAGAACGGATTATAAAGTAAACTGCACTGTCCTCACTAGTAAACTCTCTCCACTCAGTCTCTACACTTCTACAGTAACAGTACTCCTCCTAGTCAGCTCCAGTAAATCTCTCTCAGTCTCTTATAATCTAAATGGAGAGGACGCCAGCCACGTCCTCTCCCTATCAATCTCAATGCACGTGTGAAAATGGCGGCGACGCGCGGCTCCTTATATAAAATCCGAGTCTCGCGATAGAATCCGAGCCTCGCGAGAATCCGACAGCGTCATGATGACGTTCGGGCGCGCTCGGGTTAACCGAGCAAGGCGGGAAGATCCGAGTCGCTCGGACCCGTGAAAAAAAACATGAAGTTCTGGCGGGTTCGGATTCAGAGAAACCGAACCCGCTCATCTCTATTTATAACTTTATTGCCATTCAGCTATTCCCTCTGTAATAATTATAGAGGTGTAATCCTACTATGCAGCATTGTTATTAAGCAATTAATCTAATAATTCCCTTAATGAGTGATATTAAATATTATAGTGATCTTATAAGGGCTGAGCACAGGTTATCTCCAAGTTGCTAATACACTCATACTGCTAATTTCTGTAGTTGAAAGGGGTTCACTACGATATGCCGGTGGTCGGGCTCCCGGCGACCAGCATACCGGCGCCGGGAGCCCGAACGCCGGCTTACCGACAGTGTGGTGAGTGCAAATGAGCCCCTTGCGGGCTCGCCACGCTACGGGCACGGTGGCGCAATACGCGTGCCACGCTATTTTATTCTCCCTCCAGGGGGGTCGTGGACCCCCACGAGGGAGAATAATTGTCGGTATGCCGGCTGTCGGGATTCCGGCGCCGGTATACTGTGCGCAGGGATCCTGTCAGTCGGCATACTGAAGACCACCCGTTGTGTGGGTTATATTTTTCTGTGCATGGTAAATACTGCTGCTTTATTTTACACTGCAATTTAGATCTCAGTTTGAACACACCCCATCCAAATCTAAAGGGGGGGGGGGTGTACTCAGAGCGATCACTGCTTTAAACATAAGCAATCTGACTAGATTGCTTAGATTTTAAGCAGTGATCTCTCCGTGTTTACCCCCACAGTGATAGCGATGTGCAACCCTGCGCATCGCTATCGCTAGTGCTAGATTGGCCTGCATACAGACTCAGTCTAGCAGTTCACTCATTGCACCCACTGGGTGAAATGAGTGGCCCCCCGTCTCCCCCTGCACACATCGCACTGTGCTGTGTGAGGGGAGAGATGTGTGCTGAGCAGTTCGCTCAGCACACATCTCTCCCCAAATTGGGCCGTGAATACGGCCCTTAACTCTGGCCCCAAATGACAATGAAAGGAGATGGATTAGTTGTGGGTAGTCTAGTGCAAGTGCAGTGACTGGGAAAAGATTGTTCTGTAGTTGCTGGGGGCTCCCACATGTCTGTTTTATATGGTCATACCTGGACAGTCAGTACATCCATTGCTGTTGATCTCAACTATAGGGTAAGAAAAAGCCATCATTAGTTATTTGTATTAGTTGCTTACATGATAATATATATATATATATATATATATATATATATATATATCTGGCCACAAATGACAATGAAAGGAGATGGATTAGTTATGGGTAGTCTAGTGCAAATGCAGTGACTGGGGAAAGATTGTTCTGTAGTTGCTGGGGGCTCCCACATGTCTGTTCCCCGTGTCATCACTTCAATAAGAAAGTCTTTGTCATTGTATCTACTGTATGTGGAGTTATCATGTAAACTGCATATAAATGTGCTTTACTATCGCAGCATATACAAGACAAACATATCTGTCTGTATACCTGATGCATCTTTCAAGCATCACAGCCAGGAATGTGCTGGATCTTGCACCCGGCAATTTCCAGGGTCTCAGCCCCGATCCTGCTAAAGAGCAGGTTGGGTACTTAGTCTCAGGTAGATTGCATTCACACACAAACATCCCAGGTTGATGTGTGTTCATGTGTAAAAACCCAGGACTTTTGTGCTAGTGTAAAAGGGGTATAAGTAGATTTATCCTAGTTATTAATTCCCATATACATGCAAGTTGTTTTATTTGCAATGGTCACACTCGTAAAAATATATTACAGTATAATGAGTAACACAATATTACATTTATGTACTGATGGTGTAATGGATAGCATTACTGCCTCACAGCACTGAAGTCATGGGTTTGATTCCCATCATGGCCCTATCTGTGTGGACTTTGTATATTCTCCCCATACTTGCATGGGTTTCCTCATGGTTCTCCCGTTTCGTCCCACAATCCAAAAATATACTGGTAGGTTAATTGGTTCCCAACAAAATTAACCCTAGCATGAATGTGTGTGCTTGTATATGTGATAGGGTATATAGAATGTAAGCTTCACTAGGGCATGAACTAATGTGAATGGCCAAATAATCTCTGTAAAGTGCTGCGGAATATGTGTGCTCTATATAAATAACTGGTAATAAATAAATGAACACGCAAATAACTAATTCATATATCATTACACTGATAGAGCTTAGGATACCATAGATCAGTTTCCCAAAATCTGTCATTACAGTGCAGGTTTTAGGTATATCTATAATTGAGCACAGGTGACTTAATACCTCAGTCATTATCTTTTAACCATCTGGACTCTAGCATGGATATCCTTAAAACCTGGACTGTTATGTCGGCATTTGGGAAACTCGGCTATAGAACATACAGTAGGCTCCCAAACTCAGTCCACAGGACCCCAAACAGTTCATGTTTTCCAGGTCACCTAGAAGCTGCACAGGTGTAGTCATTACTCACTGACACATAAAAGATCTACTTGCAATGCTATGCAGAGCCCCAGAAAACATGAACTGTATGTAGTTCTGAGGACTGAGTTTGAGAACTTTTGCTACAGATGTATAATGACAGAACTACAGTAAGTAGATATATTATATACACTCATGCACATATATATAGCAATACAACTAATGGGAGCATGACTTACCTGGTAATGACAGGATGCTGGTAAAGCAGCAGAGGGTGAGTATGAGTGCTAGCTGCATTGTGAGCCACAGATCTGAGTCAGTACAGAGTATAAGGAGAGTGAGTGAGGAGTGGAGGTGAGAGGAGTCTTTATATAGGAGTCCCATCCTACTCTCCTACTGTATGTTGGAGGTCTGTGTATTCTGGGAGGGGCCACACTGAACAATACAGACTCCATGTCTACAGTCACATAATAATGTTATCACACTACAAGTTACATTACAGGGTCACACAGCTACATGGTATCTCTAGTTATTATCTTATCTGCTTACATTTTACATAGCAAACGTTACATCTCTTTCTCACCTAAATTGTTTCTGTTACACATTCAGTCATTCATCTTCTAATATTTCTGTTATTACTGATAGATGTACTGTTCATGTTATTTCCCAACATTATAATTGTTCTGTGTTCCGTATTGCAACATATTTTATTGTTACACACATAACATGTATACTTCACCCTTTATAAACTGGTGAGTGAGGGCTGCAAAGGGGACTGTTCTAAAAAATGGGGGATATGTTACCCCCATGTTGTAGGAGTGACAAGACTCTGCGTGTTTGGATGCAGATTTCTTGGCCCCACAGCAGGAGTTCCGGTATCCAGCCTGAGTATGCTGGGACTGCGATTGATGGTGATCTGATGCTGTATCATCAGACGCAGTACTCGGGTCAGTGCTGCATGCAGGAGGCGTCTTTTTCCTCAGGAATATTTGAGCATCGCTGCTGTGACCAAAAATGCAGCATTAATGCTCACTGCCTCCATCTCTGAATCAGGGCCAATGTCTACAATACAGTCAAACCTACCATCTGTGTTATATTGTATGTTGTGTACATATACAATATTGTGTATATTGTATCTTATATAAATTGATTACTTATTGTATAACACAAAGAGGTTTCAATAGACACCAACCAGTCATTGTTCCACAGTTACAATGATAGAAGGAGGGGTGTCAAGTAAAGAACCATGTTGTAGACAAGTTCTAAATGAGGCCATAGTCCCTTACAATGCCCATGCCAGACCCAGCTCTGAATACAGCCCAAGGCTGCACACCCCTCACAGGAAGAAGTATTATTTAGCTAAAGGCTCACAGAACTTATACTGTAGTTAAGTATTCAATTTAGGCAATGACAGCCGGGTGCTGCACTACCAATGGATTCTTTGTCATCTTGCAACCACCAGCATTGCCGCTTTTATTATATTCTGAATAGGTCAGATCTCATGTTACCCTGGTGGCAGCTCAGTGTGAATGGGTCCTTGAAAAACATCCTGGGTCAAGTGCCCTGGCATTTCAAGGTAACTAGCAGGGTTGAACATGGGAGAAACCCAGGTTACCTGGCAGTGTGAATGGGAAAACCGGGTCATTTAACGTCGGTCCCGTTCAAATCCCATGGAGAGCCGACTCTCTAACACTTGAAGATAATATACTCTTTAAACATTGGTAGAATCAGAGGTGGATTTAAATTTTAAATCCACCTCTGCCCTCCACCTCTACCTATCCTCCAGCGGTATGGGTGGAGGGCAGCTTTGATGTCACATGGGCAGTAAGGGGTGTTCTATCTTCCACTCAGCATGTAGTACCTTGAGCAGTAATTTCTGCTAATTACGCCTTTACTGCACAGATGGTGGGAGATGGGGCAGGAGGGTAAACACTGAACTGTAAAAGGGGGCATTGGGAATGAAGGGGCTCCTGTACATGACTTCAAGGATGGTAGGGGGTGTTTAATATGCAGGAGAGTGGTGGATAGTGGAGTAGGTTTAATATTCATCATTTTCCGGTCGGAGAGCATCTTGCTTGACTCCAGAATCCAGTTCCTGGATATAGATTTCTTAGCTATCAATTAGATAAAACAGTAAAGAGTCCCACCTTTTAGGAGGTACTGGGGACTTGGGGATCAAAGTTCAGGAAGCCAGAGAAATCCATCAGAACATATAAAACTGCATACCAGGCGTGTGGAGTTGAATCAGGGACCAGCTGCTGGAAGGCTGATATCTCCTGGTTCTGGGCATAGCACTGACAAACTTCCAGTCTCCACCGAGGGAGAGTCCCAGTTTTTGGAATATTCCCTCAGAAACCAGACAGAACCTGTGATATCTGGCTGGGAAGAGCCATTAAAAGGCTCAGATGGGGACCACTGCTTTGAAGTCGGATTATTCCGGTTCCCCATTGCCAATTTTCAAAAATCTGGTACCCCTGTAAAAAGGGGACCCACAGCTATCAGCCTAGGGCCCTTAGACTCCTGGGCCCATGGGCAAGTGCCCATTGAGCCCATTCAAAAAGATGGCCCTTAATACACCACTTCCCTCACTGAATGTATCAGGTCCCCATACCACATTATTACACCCTCACTCACTGACAACATTGTATATGAGTGACCCAAGCTTACTGATTATAGCAGGCCCCATCACCTAAAATACTCATTATTATCCCCCCTCACTCACTGACTGCATTTCTAACAACATTTTAAAATATCTGTTATTACACCCCTTCATCATTGTCTGTATTAATTATATAGTATATCAGTGCTTCACTCACTGATTGTAGTGCCTAAAGGCACTGATATATAACACAATAAAGTCACTGATTGAGAAGTGCAGTAATGGGTATTATAAAGGATGGGTTATATAGTACAATCAGTAGGGGTGGTACTGATAGATAATGCAGGCACCCATACCTTATATTAATTATTATTACAACCAATGACATTAGTGCCTCCCCCTTACTGATTGTAGCAGCCTAGCAGGTCACCCATCCCTTATAATACCCATTATTACACCCCTTAGTCAGTGTGACTGTACTGATTATATATCAGCACCCCTTACAGCATATGGCAATGCCCCTTAGGAGGCCCCTGTGATTGCATTTCCCTGGTGGGCCCTTCATGCCCCAGTCCGACACTGTAGCTACACATACACACAAAACACATGGGGCCAGCCGCAGAGCAGGCCCTAACCAATATGATGCCCTAGGCAAGATTTTGGCTGGTGCCCCCTAGCACCACCGCTGGTTCTGCCTCTGACCTTGCACCTCTTTCCCAGCACCATCACCCCTCACCCATAGCAGTCCTTGTACCCCCTATATTTTAAATATGAAACAGTTCGCACATTTGACGCACAGCCCAAAAAGGGGCATCTTCTTGCTGGGAAGGGGCATGGCCACACAATAGTAACCCCAATTCCAATTACGCCACACAGTACTGCAACTTTATACACATTTTATCTTACGATAGTGTCCATAATTCATATTACATCCCACAGTAGTATCACTTTACCTTATAAACGTTACTCCTCACAGTAGAGCCCCTTATTCACATTACATCACACTGAATTGCTCCTCATTCACATTACACCACACCTTATTGCTCTTTATTCACATTAGACGCCACAGAAGTGCCCTTTCTAAATGCAACGCCACATAGTAGAGCACCTTAAACACATAATGCCACACATTAGTAATGCATTTATACACAATTCCACACAGTAATGCCCCTTACACATATGAGACACATTAATGTCGTTATAAACATAATGTACCTTACACATTATGACAACCTTTATTAATGCCCTTTTACACATAATGTCCCTTACACATATGCCGCACATTATTAATGCCCTTATACACATAATGACACACATAGTGCCCCCTACACATTTGCTGCACATTATTAGTGCCCCTATACACATAATGACACACATAGTGGCCCTTTACACATATGTTGCACATTATTAATGCATTTTTACATGACACACATAATGCTCCTTACACATATTCCAAACACTACTGCACAACCAACCCACTCACATGCACACAACACTCACACTGCCACTAACACTGTGACCTCTGCCTCTGCTTGAATACAGATGTGTCCTCACAAATCTTGCATCAATGCTAACGTCGGGCACCTTTTTTTTTTATGAAAATGCATCTTATTTGCATTGCTATGTGGCTAGGACGCACAAGCAGCTTCTGCTGATTAAACTGATATGCAGCATGCCTATATACTGTGTGAGACTGTGGCTGTATCTGCATATGAAATGCTACACACAGAATATAGGCATGCCGCATATCATTTAAATCAGTAGAAGCTGCTGCTGCCCCTAGACATATCAAATGCCCTAGGGAATTGCCTAGTTTGCCTATGCCTATGGCCGGCTCTGACTGTAGCTACACATACACACAAACACATGGTGCCAGCCGAGTGAGACAGCCAGATATCGGAGATTCCGGATGGGCTCGTATGGTGTTTTTTTTTAAAGTGGCAATCATTTATAAGGCAAAGCCAGGTTGGTTTTACCTTGTAAATAATTGCCACTTTTAAAAAAGTACAAGGTCGGACAGTAACTTGGAGCTTCAGCCACCTTGCACTTCATTACAGCCTATGAAGAGAAATAGGGCTAATTTGGAAGTAGAATAGAACAGGAAGAGCTTAGGTCATGATAGGGATAGTCTTTCATACTGTCAGTTTTAATTGAATATATGCAAATAAAACAGCTCAATGTAGCTTAATATTCTTTGGTGACATATTACAGAGTGCCTGTTATTATATTTTGCACTGCACTTTCATTTAGAATTCATCTGAATAAAGGGGTAATTCAGACCTGATCACTGCTGTGCGTTTTTGCACAGCGTGTGATCAGGTCTAAACTGCACATGCGCAGGCGCCGCAGTGTTCCTGCACATGCCAGAGATGTGATAGGTATTTCAGCCCAGCGATTGCCTCTGCCTGATTGACAGGCAGAGGCGTTCGCTAGGTGGGAAGGGGTGGGCCAGCAGCGTAGAGCTGCCACTTTGGAGGCGCGGTCCGGCAACGCAGGTGTGCCCGGACCATGCGGGGGCAGGCTGCAGTGGCTGCGTGATATCATATGCAGCTGCTGCAACCCAGAGAGCAATGGATAACTCCCTGCCAGTGTGCAGGAGCTGCGCTGGTAGGGAGCTACTCTTCAGGTACAAAAGCATCACTGCCGTGCAATGCTTTTGTACTTGTGCAGGGGGGGGGGGGGGGGCAGAGCCAGACATGTGGGTGGACTAGCCCGGTGCTGGGCGCCCCCCCACATGTCTGTGAAAGTGATCGTGGATGTGCTAAATTTCGCACATATATGATCAAGTCTGAATTACCCCCAATATCAGGTGTTTAACTAACCCTTATAGCGTATGAAAGTAGCCACAGCCGCAGTGATCTATTGTTTCATGCAACTGCAGATATATCATAGAACACAATTACCGTATATACTCCGACTTTTTCAGCACTTTTTTTTGTGCTGAAAAAGCCACCTCGGCTTATACTCGAGTCAGTGCAGTGTGACAGGGAGTGCAGTGTGAAGGAGGGACACAGAGCGCACAGCGCGCGGCTCTCCTGTGTCCCTCCTGCATCTCCGGCGGCAGCGGCGGGTCTATCAAAGGAAGTACCCGTTCGGGACCTCTGATCACGAACCGGCACTTCCTTTAATAGACCCGCCGCGGCCGCCGGAGATGCAGGAGAGACACAGGAGATCCGCGCGCTGTGCGCTCCGTGTCCCTCCTTCAGAAGACAGCGCGGGATCGACGGAGGGGTAAGTAACAGCACTGGGGGAGCATATTTGGGACTTGGGGAGGGGGCATATCTGGCAGCAGCATGAGGGGCATATCTGGCAGCAGCATGAGGGCACATCTGGCAGCAGCATGAGGGCACATCTGGCAGCATGAGGGCATATCTGGCACATCAAGCACTGTGGGGCATATCTGACACTGTGGGGGCATATCTGGCACTGTGGGGGCATATCTGGCAGTATGAGTGCATATCTGGCACTGAGGGCTGTGTATGGCTAGAGCTGCATTTCCCACCCTAGGCTTATACTCGAGTCAATAAGTTTTCCCAGGTTTTTGTGGTAAAATTAGGTTTCTCGGCTTATATTCGGGTCGACTTATACTCGAGTATATACGGTACTTATTTGCAGTCTTTTGTCCCTTCCGCACCTATAACCGGGTCCAACCTGCGTTATTGAACATGGTTTCATGCTGAGTCCAGCTTCTTGAAATCGTGTTTGCAATGCAGGCTGGACCCGGGTTATTGCTGGGTTATCTCTTTGCTGGTGCATGGAGATGACATCATCTCTAATTGCTGGTAATCCAGCTCTGCATACTAATAGCTTGACTCTTTGTCACATTTTCAAGATCAGTCCCGGGTTTAACCTTGGTCACAGTCCAGGCACTGAACCTGGGCAGTCCCTTTCATACAAAGCCAGGACAGAGGTTGCCCAGGCAATATAAAATATGTGTTTTTGGTCCAATTCAGCCCAAGCCCCATAATGTTTCTAGGACAATGTAATATAAGCAGGATGTGACCTTAGCAGTGGTTATTAATATCACCTCATTCAATCTACATCTCATAGGAGTATTGGATGTATATGTACTCCCATCTGACATAACTGTACAACCGGTCTGATAAGCACAATACTCAGCACTATAGAGCAGAAGAAGAGACTATTTCTACCATTACAATCCATGCAGTTTGTGTCAACTGTAACAAATTAAAAGGTAACTGTGTTATTCCTTATTGTCTGATAAGAGCTCTTTGATCTGCGATGACGTCTGTCGGTGGGTATCAGACAATTCAAATACAGATGAGTCTGTTTAAACATATTCAAACTTTGCTGTGATTGAATTAACAAAGAAGCGCTAAATTATCTAATCATCGGCAAACAGGCCCAGACATCAGATGAGATTTCCAGTCAAATGCAGAACAACTTACTTTATTATATTGAATCCCAAACTCAGCAACAAAGGTCAATTGTATTTAATTTGTAGCAGTCAATACAATTTGTGATTTATCTATAATATCTTCTTTGCACTGCTGAGGTCCATCATGTTATCACCTCTGCTCTCTGCTGCATTTTCATGATGCTATTGGGACTTTAATATGTAATTGCATGAAGTGCCATAATGATTAGACCGGAGGTGGGGCCAACACTATGCCGCAGTCTACTCACAGATCTGGGCCGTCTACTCATTGTGGGTGAATTTACTAAAGCTTCTAAAAGTCAAAAGTGGGGATGATGCCCAAAGCAACCAATCCAGATTCTGTCTATCATTTCTCTATTGCAACCTAGAAAATGATAGAATCTGGTTGCTATGGGCAACATCACCACTTTTCATTTTTAGAAGCTTTAGCAAATTTACCCCATAGGGTCATAATTACCAGATTACAGTAATTTACCAGTTCTCAGAAAATTGACTTTTTTATGTAATATTGATATTTATCAGGGTACTGCAGCAGAAATCAGAGATATCTATTGTGGTCCCTCATTTATCATTCCCAAAAACTGTCACCATAGCTGTGTATAGGGACTGTGATTACAGCAAATTTACTAAGATCCAATAAACTAAGGTTATGTACACATCAGTGGGAGTGGCAGAGGTGGGAGGAGCAGGGACATGCTGCATTTGGTAGGTCCATCGGGTTATGCAGCACATGACCAGCGGGAGAGCGCATCAAACCCAATATTGAGCATACATACTATACAATATCATAAGCCAATAGCAGCCGGATCGTATGCAATATTGCATAGTGTGTACGCACCCTTAGCTTCAGATGGAGTTAGTCCATAGAAGCCTATGCGCTAATGTTCAACATTTCTTATTGGAAAGGGATCCTTTGGATATCTATCCTTTAGCCTATACTAGAGCATTAGCCTCTGTAGGAAGCTATCGCTTTACTTCCAACTGTTCACTGGGCTATCATCAGTGTCTGTGCCCCAACATGGGACTGTTGCTAAATATCACATTTATATTATTTCTTGTTGTTGTTTCTATATGCAGAAATTATATTTAATTGGGCAAAATTCATAATATTATTAAAATGAACTCTAGATCATGGATCTCAGCAATGTACAAGATGGCTGTTCCAGGGTAAAGACCATGACACAGCAGGTTATTTACTAAACTATTTCTAAACAGGGCTACATAGTATGCCCAAAATGACTGCACCAACCCTGCATTAAGGCCCTCATTCTGAGTTGTTCGCTCGTTATTTTTTTCTCGCAACGGAGCGATTAGTCGCTAATGCGCAATGTCCGCAGTGCGACTGCGCCAAGTAACTTTGCTATGCAGTTAGGTATTTTACTCACGGCATTACAAGGTTTTTTTCTTCGTTCTGGTGATCATAATGTGATTGACAGGAAATGGGTGTTTCTGGGCGGAAACTGGTCGTTTATGGGAGTGTGCGAAAAAACGCTACCGTTTCTGGGAAAAACGCGGGAGTGGCTGGAGAAACGGAGGAGTGTCTGGGCGAACGCTGGGTGTGTTTGTGACGTCAAACCAGGAACGACAAGCACTGAACTGATCGCAGATGCCGAGTAAGTGTGGAGCTACTCAGAAACTGCTAAGAAGTGTCTATTCACTATTTTGCTAATCTTTCGTTCTCAATTTTACTATGCTAAGATTCACTCCCAGTAGGCGGCGGCTTAGCATGTGCAAAGCTGCTAAAAGCAGCTTGCGAGCGAACAACTCGGAATGAGGGCCTATGTGTTTTTCTACTTGCTGTTATACAAAGGGCAGATTTGGCTATGAGTGATGTTCTTGTTGTCACTCGTTGCTGTTCATGAGTGCTGCTCCTGCCAGCCAGCTCCCAACTGTCACTTTTACCATTTGGGATTGGCTTTGATGTCTATAAAGTGCCTTGAGTCCTATGGGAGAAAAAGCACTATATAACGTTGTGCTGTTAGATTGCAGAGAAACTGCAAAGAGAAGCAGCTGGCAGCAGTAGATAAGTGTGGCTATAGATGGAGAGACATAAGGGGGTATGCAAGGGTTGGTAAGGCTGGTGATGCAGTGGCTTGGAAGGATGATGCTGAAGCTATGGGGAATGTAGTGCAGAGGTACAGGGGTTGGACAAGACCGAGGGTCACAGGGGGGATGATGCTGAGAGACACTGCAGGGAATAAGGCTGGGAAACAGAAGAGAAGAGTCAATGGCTGGAGATGTTGAGACCCAGAGCAGAGGAACCTGGAGAGACATAGGGGAGATGTGAATGTAAACACCATGGTGGTGCTGGAGAAACAGAGCATGGATGTTGCTGTAGAGACACAGGCAAGGATGAGGCTGGCAAGACATTGGGGAAAATGAAGCTGGAGGACAGGGGCGGATTGGGATGGAAAACCAGCCCAGGAAATTGATGGAGCCCTAATTGTTAAAGGGGTAGGGTCTGTCAAGCAGGGCGGGTCTCTCCTTATGTGGCCTGACTTATAGGCCCTACACACATGCCGATATTCTGAAAGATATGAACGATCTCGTTCATAAATGAACGAGAACTCGTTCATATCTTTCAGTGTGGAGACTCCAGCGATGAACGATGCGCGGCCCCGCGCTCGTTCATCGCTGATCTCCCGTCGGCTGTGCATGCAGGCCAATATGGACGATCTCGTCCATATTTGCCTGCACTTCAATGCAGCCGGGTGACGGGGGGAGTGAAGAAACTTCACTCCCCCCGTCACTGCCCCCCCGCCGCCGGGTTGCTCGTCGGCCGTATCGGCCGTCGGGCACCTCGGCGGCGCATCGCCGAGTGTGTAGGGCCCCTTACATCTTTTGCTGCAGTTGTGTCTGTGAATTTATAGTAATGTTGCTACAATGCACTTCCCTTGTGTACATGCTTGTAAATATGCAAGGACTGAGACTCCCACTGTCAGTGCCTACAGATGCTGCAATCATGCTTTGTGTGTTTTTAAATGCTATGCTAGGTGCAGATCATCCAAGTATGGCCTCCAATGTGTGTGATTCAGCATTTCTGTAAACAACCACTGTCAGCAACATGCCCATACTACATTACCTTTTGTGTCTGGATATCAAACCCTTTTCTAAACACCCAGGGAATTCCAACACATTTCTAATACATTTCTTGATGCATGCATCTGAATCCGTGACTCTGTACGAACAGCATCAGGATGCATGTGTGGTGCAACACAAATGCATGATGCACAGACTAAAAACACATTGGCCCCACAGAAAAAAGCACATTGGCCCCCACAGAGAACAAAAAAAGTCTCCCACAAAACAATAAAAAAACATTGCCCCCCCACAGGAAATTAAACAAAAATTATCCCCCACATTGGCCTCCACAGAAAAAAAATCCACTGACCCCACAGAAACCCCCCAAACCATTGGCCCATACAGAAAACAATAAAATACATTGGCCCCCACAAGAAAAATGTAAAACACATTGGCCCCCACAGGTTTACCCACACACACTGTTACGTGGACTACAGTGTGCAATAGGCTTTCCAATGGTTCTGGCTGGTGCTCATGCAATTACCCTTGCCCAGCAGTCTTTTAGCCTCTTGCAGCCAAAGACTTTGCCTATAGCAGCCGCCTCTCCAGGGCAGATTAGGTCCACCCCGTACTCAGATGCCCCCAGGTTTTATGTATAGACACGTTCTCACATGAGCAGACTGGTTCTCACGTGAGCTGACAGGTTCTCACAAAAGCAGGAACTATCACCAGTGTTTTGGGAGTGTACTGGGGAAGAATATAAATGATGCTGCACCAATCACTGCTAGATTGCACAGTCCCGGCTCCTAAGCAATGCCCAGGATGTGTGCCTCTTGGCGCTAACACACACACTGGCCCTACAGAAAAAAAAACACATTGGCCAACACAGGAACAAAAATATGGTGGATAGTGTATGTCCCTGGGTTGGAAGGGAGTATTGTGTCTACAGGGGCTGACACACAGACGCTGCCACACTGGCCCACATAGTAAGAAAAACACATTGACCCTCATATAAAAAACATTGAAACCCACAGAAAAAAATATTGCCCCCCCACAGGGAAAAAAACACATATGGACACCCACAGAAAAATACAAAACATATTGGCACCACACAGAAAAAAAACACATTGATCCTGGACAGGAAAAATAAAAAACTATCCCCCACAGGAAAAAAATAAAACACATTGGCTACCATAGGAAAAAATAAAAACGTTGGCCCTCACATTGAAAAAAAACACATTGAGCTCCACAATAAAAAAAATTGGTGGATAGTGTACATCCTTGGGTTGCAGGGGTGTGGTGGGATGGGGACACTGATGCTGACACACAGACTGATGCTGACACACTGATGCTGACACAGATCCTGATACACTGATGCAGACACACAAACAGATGCTGACACACTGACACAAATGTATATATAGACATGAGCACAGTTTAGGAGGCTCATAGCAGGGACCCCTGACACCCGCTTAAGCACATACACCCCCCCCCCCCCCCTGTGCAGTAGACACCAGCAGGCCCCTCTCTCCCTCCAACAGTGAATAGCAAACACCCTCTCTGACACCCCACAGCAGCCAGCAATCCCTTTGTGCCCCCCACTGTGGCTCTCTCCCCCTGCAGCAGCTATCATGCCCCCCTCTCTGCCCCCAGCAGTGGCTCTCTCCCCCCACAGTGTCCAGCAGCCTCCCTCTCTCCCCCCCCTCTTCCACCAATGAGTCTTAGTGCCCACTTATAGGCATACTGGGGAACAATATATGAATTGGTCAGGAATGGGGGAAGCACAGCCAGTAAGGAGAGGGTGGGGCTTGGGAGAGGGTGGGGCCATGGGGCCAAGCCCACCAGCAAACCATTCCAGTATTCCCATGGGCCAATCCAACCCTGCTGAAGGAACACAGGCAAGGCACTCATACACCAATTGTAGTGTAATGATGCAAGTTGTTCATCCCAAAATCTTTAAGGGGGGTACTCTCGGAGCGATATTCTAAGCAATCTGACTAGATTGCTTAGAATATCGGCATGATCGCTCCGTGTGTAGCCCCCTCAGCGATAGCGATGCGCGGCCCCTCCCATCACTATCGCTGCTGCTAGATTGGCCTGCATGCAGGCCAATCTAGCGGGTCGCTCACTTCACCCGCTGGGTGAAGTGAGCGCCCCCCCCCGTCTCCCCCCGCACGCTCAGCACAGATCGCGCTGTGGAGAGATGTGTGCTGAGCAGTTCGCTCAGCACACATCTCTCCAGCATCGGGCCGTGAGTACTGGCCTTTAGTCTCATGCAATAAGCTGTCCAGTAACAGCTAACAGCAGCATGGCTGCATTCCTCATGCAATCTTCTCTGCCAGCACCCTTATCATTACTAGCCTCGGAAAATAAGCCATACATCAGACCAACTTTCCTCCAGCCATCCAACTGACCAACTGGTCTATACAACTGAAAATGGTGCTTCACACATCTAACCAAATTTCTCATCAGAGTAGCCAACTAGAAAACGTTATTATTAAACCAGCCAACTAACCTCCAACTTGTGATGTCACAGAAGTAGACAGATAGTGTCTGCCTACTTCTGCATGTTTTGAATAAATATTTTTTATTTTATTTCAATATGTGTGATTTTATTTTAATTTTACCAATTATATTTTTTATTATACCAATGTATCACAGCTTATTCTGTATTGTGTGTTTTGACTTACAGCTGCAAAAATGTATAAGAACAGCACTTTGTATCTCACAATGTAAATGTAGCACAATGTAGCTGTAACACAATATAGATGTAAAACCAACCATGCTGAATATAATGGGCAACAAAAGACAGTATGTATGTATGTGTGTGTGTATATATATATATATATATATATATATATATATATATATATATATATATATATATATATATAATATAATTCTTATAGCCTGCCGCACACAATTATAGTCCATGGTAAGAGTGCTGGTCACATAATCAGTTGCAGTAGTCCCAATAAAAGTAACCAGCACCTCCAATTAATGCATAATAAATCCTTTATCAAAATATGTGTTAATTGAATTAAACAGCAAAGGCATCAAAAAGGAGTATCAGAACAAGCACTTGGGATACCTGCTGGAAGCAAACTGCATAGCTCCGAGGTGTAGCAGCTGATCCAGGATGAAGGTGCCTTTTTGAGCACCGAAATGGCTTGATGACTCACTAACCTACTGTCACCGGAGGCTTGCATCATGATCAGCTGCTACACTGCGGAGCTATGCAGTTTGCTTCCAGCAGGTACCCCATGTGCTTGTTCTGATACTGCTCTTTGATGCCTTTGGTGTTTAATTCAATTAACACATATATTTTGATAAAGGATTTATTATGCATTAATTGGAGGTGCTGGTTTCTTTTATTGAGAATATATATAGCCTTTATTTATTTATATATCACCGGCTGACTTATAGGGGTGTGAATTATAGGGTTCACAGTAACTAGGTCGACAGTCATTAGGTTGACCACTATTGATCGACAGTGACTAGGTTGACACAGTAATTAGGTCGACCTGGAAAAGGTCGACATTAGTTTTTTGGGGGGTGTTGTTTTCTTTGTAAAGTGACCGGGAACCTCAATTAGTGCCCCGTGGGCCTAATTAATACATGATCGTTAGTGTGTGGTTTTTTTCATACCTGCGATCAGGTAATCGTCGCCTACAGCGGGGGGAATTCTCTGTGCAGGTGTGCGATCGCATGTGCGGAGAGCTGCACAAACAAAAGTTTGTGCAGTCTCTGTACAGCCCAGGACTTACTCAGCTGCTGCGATGATCGGGGCCGGAGCTGACGTCAGAAGCCCTTCTTCCAAATGCCTGGATCCTCCTGTGTTTTTCCGGACACTCCTCTAATATGGTCAGTTACCACCAACAAATAGCCTCTTCCTGTCAGTCACCTTGCGATCGCCCATGCGATTACTTTGTTTGCACCATCTTGCCGGGCGATCCCCGTCACTGCAGACCGACGCACCTGCGCATTGCGGTGCATGCGCAGTTCAGACCCGATTGCCCACTGTGGGAAAATGCACAGCAGCAATCGGGTCTGAATTACACCCCGTGTCTCCTTGCATGGTTTGCTTTGCTCACCGTGCTTCGGGTTATTATTCCCAAATGTAGTTCACGTGGATCATACAGTATGAAAAAGTTCAAAAAAAATTAAGAAAAAAATGTGAAAAACTCATGTTGACCTTTTCATGTGTCGACCTTTTCCATGTCAACCTGATGCATGTTGACTAATAGTGGTCAACCTATTGAGTGTTGACCTAAGTGTTGTGGACCCAGAGACCGGACACCAGCTTATAGAGAGGCTAGGTGACAAGTACTGGTTGTCTTGAAGGGGGGATTGTACAGTGCTGGCTGCTCTGGGGTAGTGATAACTAGGTGCTATCACTGCTGCTGGTGGCTGTACTGGGGAGGGTAGTGTACAGTGCTGGCTGCTCTGGGATAGTGATAAGTTGATAACTAGGTGCTATCGCTGCTGCTGGTGTCTGTACTGGGG
The DNA here is from genome assembly GCF_028390025.1 of Pseudophryne corroboree. NCBI lineage: Eukaryota > Metazoa > Chordata > Amphibia > Anura > Myobatrachidae > Pseudophryne > Pseudophryne corroboree. The sequence goes on along the minus strand of NC_086454.1, from coordinate 104,124,818 downwards.
AGGGTAGTGTATGGTGCTGGCTGCTCTGGGGTAGTGATAACTAGGTGCTATCGCTGCTGCTGGTGGCTGTACTGGGGAGGGTAGTGTACAGTGCTGGCTGCTCTGGGGTAGTGATAACTAGGTACTATAGCTGCTGCTGGTGTCTGTACTGGGGAGGGTAGTGTATGGTGCTGGCTGCTCTGGGGTAGTGATAACTAGGTGCTATCGCTGCTGCTGGTGGCTGTACTGGGGAGGGTAGTGTATGGTGCTGGCTGCTCTGGGGTAGTGATAACTAGGTGCTATCGCTGCTGCTGGGGACAGTACTGGAGAGGGTAGTGTACAGTGCTGGCTGCTCTGGGGTAGTGATAACTAGGTGCTATCGCTGCTGCTGGTGGCTGTACTGGGGAGGGCAGTGTATGGCGCTGGCTACTCTGGGGTAGTGATAACTAGGTGCTATCGCTGCTGCTGGTGGCTGTACTGGGGAGGGCAGTGTATGGTGCTGGCTGCTCTGGGGTAGTGATAACTAGGTGCTATCGCTGCTGCTGGTGACTGTACTGGGGAGGGTAGTGTATGGTGCTGGCTGCTCTGGGGTAGTGATAACTAGGTGCTATCACTGCTGCTGGGGGCTGTACTGGGGAGGGTAGTGTATGGTGCTGGCTGCTCTGGGGTAGTGATAACTAGGTGCTATCACTGCTGCTGGTGGCTGTACTGGGGAGGGTAGTGTATGGTGCTGGCTGCTCTGGGGTAGTGATAACTAGGTGCTATCGCTGCTGCTGGTGGCTGTACTGGGGAGGGTAGTGTATGGTGCTGGCTGCTCTGGGGTAGTGATAACTAGGTGCTATCGCTGCTGCTGGTGGCTGTACTGGGGAGGGTAGTGTATGGTGCTGGCTGCTCTGGGGTAGTGATAACTAGGTGCTATCGCTGCTGCTGGTGGCTGTACTGGGGAGGGTAGTGTATGGTGCTGGCTGCTCTGGGGTAGTGATAACTAGGTGCTATCGCTGCTGCTGGTGGCTGTACTGGGGAGGGTAGTGTATGGTACTGGCTGCTCTGGGGTAGTGATAACTAGGTGCTATCACTGCTGCTGGTGGCTGTAATGGGGAGGGTTGTGTATGGTGCTGGCTGCTCTGGGGTAGGTGCTATCGCTGCTGCTGGTGGCTGTACTGGGGAGGGTAGTGTACAGTGCTGGCTGCTCTGGGGTAGTGATAACTAGGTGCTATCGCTGCTGCTGGTGGCTGTACTGGGGAGGGTAGTGTACAGTGCTGGCTGCTCTGGGGTAGTGATAACTAGGTGCTATCGCTGCTGCTGGTGGCTGTACTGGGGAGGGCAGTGTATGGTGCTGGCTGCTCTGGGGTAGTGATAACTAGGTGCTATCACTGCTGCTGGTGGCTGTACTGGGGAGGGTAGTGTACAGTGCTGGCTGCTCTGGGGGTAGTGATAACTAGGTGCTATCGCTGCTGCTGGTGGCTGTACTGGGGAGGGCAGTGTATGGTGCTGGCTGCTCTAGGGGTAGTGATAACTAGGTGCTATCGCTGCTGCTGGTGGCTGTACTGGGGAGGGCAGTGTATGGTGCTGGCTGCTCTGGGGTAGTGATAACTAGGTGCTATCGCTGCTGCTGGGGGCTGTACTGGGGAGGGCAGTGTATGGTGCTGGCTGCTCTGGGGTAGTGATAACTAGGTGCTGTCGCTGCTGCTGGTGGCTGTACTGGGGAGGGCAGTGTATGGCGCTGGCTACTCTGGGGTAGTGATAACTAGGTGCTATCGCTGCTGCTGGTGGCTGTACTGGGGAGGGCAGTGTATGGTGCTGGCTGCTCTGGGGTAGTGATAACTAGGTGCTATCGCTGCTGCTGGTGGCTGTACTGGGGAGGGTAGTGTATGGTGCTGGCTGCTCTGGGGTAGTGATAACTAGGTGCTATCACTGCTGCTGGTGGCTGTACTGGGGAGGGTAGTGTATGGTGCTGGCTGCTCTGGGGTAGTGATAACTAGGTGCTATCGCTGCTGCTGGTGGCTGTACTGGGGAGGGTAGTGTATGGTGCTGGCTGCTCTGGGGCAGTGATAACAAGGTTCTATCACTGCTGCTGGTGGCTGTGCTGAGGAGGGCAGTGTATGGTGCTGGCTGCTCTGGGGCAGTGATAACAAGGTTCTATCACTGCTGCTGGTGGCTGTGCTGGGGAGGGCAGTGTATGGTGCTGGCTGCTCTGGGGCAGTGATAACAAGGTTCTATCACTGCTGCTGGGGGCTGTACTGGGGAGGGTAGTGTATGGTGCTGGCTGCTCTAGGGGTAGGTCAGTGTCCACCTACTTAACTTTCAGTTAGAGGGAAAGTTCCCCCTATACTAGAATGATTAGTTGAGAAAAATCAAACAGGTGTAAGTTTCCTGACTAGTTGGCCAGACCGTTTTCTTCCTTATTTTTTTTCACTTGGCAGCAAATGGCTGGTTATCATTTGTTCCTATGCACTGCCAGATTATCATTTGGAATGATATTGTTCTGATGTATGGCTAGCATTAAGAACAGTAAGTAATCCTGTATCATGATCAAATGCAATCAGATCCATAAATAACAGAAAATAAGAAAGTATTACAGCAAGTAGAAAAACACTTTATGCAGGGTTGGTGCAGTCATTTTGGGTAATACAGTCTGTGGGTTATATATTCAATCCAAGAAAGGTACAAGGAGCGGCAGTCATGTTGGGTGCACCCGGGGTAGAATCAGTCACACCTAGAAGAGATGACACAAAATGGGGTGATTGCAGTGACCTAATGCTAGGATCCCAACATAACCATCTGTTACATGTATTTTTTATCCCATCCACAAACCTACCAGGTGAGGGGAAGCAGTTGGCTTTCCAACAGACGGGATCCCGTTGGTTGATATACAGATACCGGGATCCCAGAAGTAGGAGGCAGTGCCGACATTGAGATACCGATGCTGCACGGGATGCTGGTGTCACATTACTGACAGCCGGCATTCCAATTGCACTGCCGCAAGGGGTTAGGTTTAGACAGAAGAAGGGGATTAGGCGGCAGGGCCAGGAAGGTTAGGGTTAGGGACCGGGCAGGGGAGGGTTATGCACATATAAGGGAAGGTTAGGGTTAGAGACCGGGGAGGGGAGGGTTATGAACATATAAGGGAAGGTTAGGGTTAGGGACCGGGGAGGGGAGGGTTAGGCACATAGAAGGGGAGGTTAGGATTAGGTATCAAGCAGGAAGGGTTAGGATTAGGCAGCAGGGAAGGGAGGGTTAGGCACAAAGCAGGGAGGGTTAGGCACCACCAGGGAGGGTTAGGGTAGGGGGCAGATGAGGGATAGGGGACTTACTGGTGGGCTGTCGGGATTATGATGGATGGGATGCTGCTGTCAGTATTCCAACCGCCGGCATCCCGTCCATCGCAAATCATACTGATCACCAGGTGAGCCAGCCACGTTTGGCACATTGTAAAGGTTACTTTGTGGGAGGGATGAGACAGGACTTACTTCCACCTGGCAATTCACTGGGCAGAAAAGGCCATGCCTGGAATTGATGACACATAATGGAGGAGTGTAAAATGAAAACACCGCGCTGTGAGGTATCTATTTTGTTATTTCAATAAACCAAATATAAACAATCTAAATATGTAAACATATATAGTGGCTGTATATATATCAGAGATGAGGTCGGGAGACTTCCGTAATTAGCACATAAATACATTTATTTCATAATACATGTTAAAAACAAAAACTAAAATCCTAATCTAATATGCATGCATAGCTTTCAAATCAAGAACAAGAGGAGATTTTCCTGATCAGCATGTGAATAAATATATTGTTAATTTATTATTGATTTAAACTTGAGGACATATACTGAAACTGGAGGGAGGCAGGTTCAGGGGAAATTTAAGGAAAAATGACTTCACAGAAAGGGTAGTGGATAAGTGGAATAGCCTCCCATCAGAGGTGGTAGAAGCTAAGTCGGTAGAGCAATTTAAACATGCTTGGGATAGGCATATGAATATCCTTACAAAGAATTAAGATTCAAAAAGGGAAGCGATTTCCTAAAAGATAAAAAAAAATGGGGCAGACTAGATGGGCCAAGTGGTTCTTATCTGCCGTCAAATTCTATGTTTCTATGTAAATTAACAATATATTTATTCACATGCTGATCAGGAAAATCTCCTCTTTCTCTTGATTTGAAAGCTATGCATGCATATTAGATTAGGATTTTAGTTTTTGTTTTTAACATGTATTATGAAATAAATGTATTTATGTGCTAATTACGGAAGTCTCCCGACCTCATCTCTGATATATATACAGCCACTATATATGTTTACATATTTAGATCGTTTATATTTGGTTTATTGAAATAACAAATAGAATAGATACCTCACAGCGTGGTGTTTTCATTTTACACTTTACCTATACATGCTGAAGACTCTAACCAAGTCTTGAAACACACGCTGCAGTGTATTGTATCTATTTGTATTATTCTATAATTAATTTTAAAATTAGCGCCAGGAGGGTGGAATTGGCTTACCACCAGAGAACTAGTTCTCTATAAACTTTTTTCTACATAATGGAGGAGATAAAATGCTTGGCATGATCCATTTTTTATTCTACACAGAGCACCAGATGAGGAAGCCATGTTGTTTACACTATGTTACATAGAAACATAGAATTTGACGGCAGATAAGAACCACTTGGCCCATCTAGTCTGCCCCCTTTTTTTATCCTTTAGGAAATCGCTTCCCTTTTTGAATCTTAATTCTTTGTAAGGATATTCATATGCCTATCCCAAGCATGTTTAAATTGCTCTACCGTCTTAGCCTCTACCACCTCTGATGGGAGGCTATTCCACTTATCCACTACCCTTTCTGTGAAGTCATTTTTCCTTACCTTTCCCCTGAACCTGCCTCCCTCCAGTTTCAGTATATGTCCTCGAGTTCTAATACTTCTCTTCCTTTGAAGAATGTTTCCCTCCTGAACTTTGTTAAGAACCTTGGTATATTTGAAAGTTTCAATCATGTCCCCCCTTTCCCTTCTCGCCTCCAAATTATACATGTTAAGATCTTTTAGCCTTTCTGGGTAAGTTTTGTGATGTAGGCCATGCACCATTTTAGTTGCCCTTCTTTGTACACTCTCTAAAGTATTTATATCCTTCTGGAGATATGGCCTCCAGAACTGGACACAGTATTCCAGATGGGACCGTACCAATGACCTATACAGTGGCATTATTACTTATTTTTTCCTGCTACTGATTCCTCTCCCTATGCAACCAAGCATCTGACTTACTTTTCTCATTGCTTTGTTGCATTGCTATCCTGCCTTTAAGTCACTTGAAATAGTGACTCCTAAATCCCTTTCCTCCTCAGTAGTTTCCGTTATAGTACCCTTGATGCTATATTTAGCCTTTGGGTATTTGAGACCCAAGTGCATGATTTGGAATTGTTTAGCATTAAACTGTAGTTGCCACATTCTTGACCATTTCTCAAGCCTACCTAGGTCATCAATCATTTGTTTTACCCCTCCTGGCATGTCTTCCCTGTTGCATATCTTTGTATCATCTGCAAAAAGGCATACTTTCCCTTTTAATACCATTTGCAATGTAACCAACAAAGTTATTAAAGAGAACTGGTCCAAGTACAGATCCTTAGGGTACTCCACTGGTAACATTTCCCTCCATAGATTGCACTCCATTTACTACAACTGTCTGTCTGTTTCCTATCCTGCAACCAGGTTTTTAACCATTTAACTGTTTTATAATCCACCCCTATGCTTTCAAGTTTATTTAGTAGTCTGCTATGTGAGACAGTGTCAAATGCCTTACTAAAGTCTAGATATGCTACATCTACAGCTACCCCTTGATCTATTATTTTCGTCACAGAGTCAAAAAAGTCAATAAGATTTGTTTGGCATGATCTTCCACCAGTAAATCCATGCTGTTTTGGATCCTGTAAGTTGTTTGATTTAAGATATTCCACAACTCTTTCTTTTAATAGTTTTTCCATTATTTTCCCTACTACTGATGTAAGGCTTCCTGGTCTGTAGTTACTTGTTTCTACCTTGCTACCACTTTTGTGCTACATTGCTCTTTTCCAGTCCTCTAGAATGGCACCTGCATTTAGTGACTGGTTAAATAATTCTGTTAAAGGTGTCACCAGCACATCTTTTAGCTCTTTTACTATCCTTGGGTGTATCCCATCTGGCCCCATTGATTTATCCACTTTTTTAGTTTTGAAAGTTCTGTTAGGACCTTCTCCTCTGTAAATGTACTTTCATCTACCTTACTTTTATGAATGTCCTTGCAACTTAACTGTGGCCCCTTCCCTTCTCCTTCTGTAGTAAATACTGAACAAAAATAATTATTTAGGTGATCTGCTATTGCCTTGTCTCCCTCCACCAAATGCTCACTCTCTGTCTTAAGTCTTATTATTCCTCCATTTGATTTTCTCCTTTCACTTATATACTTAAAAAAAAAGTTTTGCCCCCTTTATCTACTGACTGGGCCATTTTCTCCTCAGCTTCTGCCTTTGCACGTCTGATCACTTTCTTAGCATCCTTCCGTCTATCAAGATACACCTCTTTGTCGTTATTCTTTTGAGTCTGTTTGTATTTCCTAAAAGCCATTTTTTTTGCATTCTCACTAGTTGATACTACTTTTGTGAACCACATTGGCTTCCTTTTCCTGGTGCTTTTCCTAACCCTTTTGATATACAAAGGTCTGTTGCCCTTAGTATTGCACTTTTTAGTTTTTCCCATCTCTCCTGCACTCCTTCCAAGTTCCTCCAGTCTGCCAATGAATCACTTAACCATCTCCTCATTTCTAAAATTCAACACCTTGGTTTTTGTGTGACAGGAGTTGGATCCTGTCTTTATACTATACCATACTGCTTGATGATCACCGGATCCCAGGTGCTCACCCACATATATGTCTGATATCCTGTCACCATATGTAAGAATTAAATCTAATATTAAGTCTTTGCGAGTGGGCTCCCTCACCAATTGCTTGAGAGAAGCTTCCTGTAAGGAATTTAGAAACTTGCCACTTGTAGCTGAACTTGCAAAAGACCTCTCCCGTTAACATCAGGTAAATTAAAGTCTCCCATGATTATAACTTCTCCCTTTAAAGCCATTTTAGTGCTGTCCAACAATAGGTTCCTGTCCAAATCCTGCCCCTAGCCTAGTAGTCTATAGATCACCCCAATGCGAATAATGTTCTTCTCTCCAGTTTCTATGGGGACCCAAAGGGCCTCAAATTTGTATTCAATTTTTTGTATTAAAGTAGCATATATGCTTTTTTCCCCACATACATTGCTACCCCTCCTGCTATTCTTCTCATTTTATCCTTCCTAAATAAATTGTATCCTGGTATAGCTATGTCAAAGTCATGATTCTCATTGCACCATGACTCTGTAATTGCCACAGTATCCAGGTTATCCCTTGTCATTATCACAATTAACTCTGTAATTTAGTCTCCTAAGCTCCTAGCATTTGCACACATAGCTTTAAGAATTTTGTCTGTGCATCTGTTATTAGTAGCCATGTTCAGACAGCAGGGCCAGTGCAAGGTCTCTCTGCACCCTAGGCAAAGCTTCAGCCTCGCACCCCCTAACCTGCAAAAAACCCCAAAAAAACACCACCACCTCTAGGAGGGTAGATGCAGGTTGCGACTAGGTGGGCTGGGGTGAATTGCATCATTATACATATACAGAGGAAAGGGACAACACTCAAGGACTTTTAAGGTGAAAAAGTATTTTGTAATCAAAGTCACAACATTTTGTGACTTTGTTCTCATGTATACTTTCACTTTCAAATCCTTGAATGGCGACCATTTTTTCTGCCTATGTATACAAACTATCCGGCATGTTAAGGATTGTACAATACACTGATGCCAATTTCACATTCACTAAATGCCGAGATATGCATCCGCATATGTGGTCTGGTGGGGATATTTAATTATATGTGTATACATACACACATACACACACATACACACACACACACACAGATACATATAGTTGTTTGCTCCTTATTGTGTTCCATTCCCCCATATGTAAGTTCATTACTGATCCCCTTACCTCCACATGTACTGCATTGTGCCCCAGTGCCTGTGTTTTCCCTATTATGCTGTTTACAGGTGCAAACCACCCATCAGGCTGTAAGATCTGCACTGTCTGTGGTCCCGCAGAACCCCCATGGGTTACTTACCTAAAAGTTGTTTCCTTGTTTTCCCTGATAATTGGTACCTCTTACAGGCGGCAGCAGCACTACAGCAATGCTGCTGGGAGCTGACATGTAGTCAATTGCTGCTTGCTGATGGAGAGCCGGGATCTAGGGGCCTGGAGGAGGTAGGTACATCAGGGCTATGAGAAGCGGCCGTAGAGGGGCCCCCCCGGATCCACAGTTAAATCCTCCCCTATGTGCCTTCACATGACTTTATGTTACACATGTCAGCACAGAGGAAACGCTGAGACATTATGTGGTACAGCCTGATAGTGGTTGCTGTACCTGACTAGACCCACAGCAGTGGCCAGCGCAGTGTAAAAGGAGGAGGTCACTTTCATATCATTCAGTTTTTTGTTAGATGAATTCAGTGGCGCCCTCCAATGGAAGGCGGCCCTAGGCAGCAGCCTAAATCTGCCTAATGGTAGAGCCGGCCCTGCCAGACAGTATAAAATAAATGACAAGTTTAAAGTTGAAATTACCTGTTTGGTGATGTTGCTCAGTGTTTGGTATTTCTTTTCTTTTACTAATCAGGAATCAGACTCTGTCATATACACCATGACTACACCTCACTAAATGTAAAGATATAGTACACCTGACCATAAATAGGCAAACGATCAAAGGAGGTAAACACCAGACAGCATGCAATAATAAACTATGTTTCACTGAGCAACTTCCCCACACATGCAATGCCAATTACAAGCAACGCATTACATCAAAAAACATACATGAGTTGCAAGCAAATCATGATATAACAACTGTTCTTAGACTGCATGAGGATGTGAGAAACATATGTACATATGTTTAAATGGACTGATAAGTTTGCATGAGGTTGAAAGGCCTGTTGGTTGCAGTGTGCAAATAAGAAATACATGGAACTGGTAAATATAAGGATAAAGTGAAAAGTGGACTAATGGGATAATCACTCCATAAAATTCCCATGGGTCGATCATCCTGCCCTTGACAGTACCAGGTGAGGCGGTTACAGTGGGCAGGGTGAGTGATTTATGAAGGTGTAACATACAGTGCGGAATTCCAGAGAAAGAAAGAGACAGTTGAGTTGGAGTCCATGATGCAGCAGATAGGAGAGAAGGTAGGTAGGACATCAGCATAGGGCAAACAAAATTCAACTAAATTTAAACAGAAGTAATTAATAGCTGTAGAATTTGCAAGCTTGATAATTCAGCAATACATTTTGGAAAATAAATTCTGTGGGAGCAGGGATGTGTGTGTTACAACGTGTGTAGTATGGTATGCCGGTGGCCGGGCTCCCGGCGGATATCATACCAACCACCAGCATACCAACAGCTGGACGAGTGCAAATGAGCCCCTTGCGGGCTCGCTGCGGGCACGGTGGTGTGCTACATGCGCCATGCTATGCTGTGCACCGGGATCCCGACAGCCGGCAAACTGAAGACCACCCATTACAACATTATTAGAGTTATACATGAGTTAAACAAATGGGAAACAGCAAGATAAAAGTAGACCTGAAATTTCTACTTCTCTAAAGCTACTTTGAAGGAACTGCTTTGGCTTCTCTCTAATTCAAACACCTGTTTTCTACATATCCTGGACACTACTTTCTGGGCACCCTGCTTGGACATTGCAAAGAGATAAGGCTTGCTACACCTCTGTTAGTTTTAGGTTTTTCCCTATAGCTTCCGCTCTTCACCCTGGACCTGTTGGGTTTGTGTGACTGGCAGTCGGGAGACCACCACCGGTCACCATGCCAACGCCACTCAGAGGATTCAGTGGCTCGCTGCACATGCCACAGGTTCTATTCCCACTCTGAGTGTCGTGGACACCCACAAGTGGGAATAGTCCCTGTAGGTCAGCATGCCAACCAGTGGGCTATGCATTGTTTAGGATCCTGGTATCTTGACCGGCGGTCTCCCAACTGCCAGTCACATAACCGCATCCCCCCCTGGACACTCTCCCCAGCTGAATCTCAGTGACCTGGCCATGAGTATCTGTCCACATACCCTCTCACCCTTATACTTTAACCCTCACCCTTAATCCTAACATTAATATCATAACCCTTTATCCAGTGGTTCTCAAACGGTGTGCCGTGTCACCCTGAGGTGCCTTGGGACACTCGCAGGGGTGCCCTGAGTTGGTGGTCCAGGACCAATTCAAATTATTTATGCCAATTTTAATAGACAAAACAAGTGCTGGTGGCTTCCAATCATAAAATATGTGGACAAATATAAGCAAGTCCTGTCCATCACTACATAACTGAACCTAAGGATGACATATAAACACAATTTACTGAATTTAATATCTTTCTAAATTTCTCAACAAGAAACGTTTGGCCTAGGGGTGCTGTGAAAAAAATTATGATGCTCTAGGGCGCTGTGATTCAAAAAATTTGGGAACCACTTCCTTAATCCTAATTCTCTAACACTAATATCCTAATCCTTACCCTTAATCCTAACATTATTATCCTAACCCTCACAAATATGATTTTTATCCCCCCCTCCAGAAACTGCTTAGATATTGTCTTTTTTTTTATTGAAAAAAGTTTAAAATATATTTAGAAAAATACATTGAAATATTTTGTTAAAAAATAAATACTTAGTGGGTGTTTTTCAACACACCACCGTGTCCATAGGCCCTTATTGTAAAATACTTCTTTCCCCCAAGAAGAAATTGTACATCCAGTAGCAAAATAATTCCCAACATTATAACCACCACACCCTACTGGTAACAGATCCCCCATACCCTCACTCCCAATGTCAGTGGGCCCCCAATATTTTGTGACCCCAATCCCCATGTGCCAATTTATAGATTTTATATATATATATATATATATATATATATATATGTGTGTGTGTGTGTGTGTAGGGGAAGTCCCACACTCTCACCCAACATAGGTAACGGCTGGGGTGCCAAATCAAAGTCTAATCCAATCACAGGGTCAGACTCATTAGTACACGGATGAAACTAAACAGGTAACGTGTGAATAAGACGTGCTATGTGCAGATCATGCAGAATGCCTGGTTCACAATCAAACAAATGTAGTGGGTGCAGGAAAAGATACACTCAGCATGCTAAGTATACCCAAATAATATGTAGGGGAAGTCCGACACTCTCACCCAACACAGGTAACGGCTGGGGTGCCAAATCAAAGTCTAATCCAATCACAGGTTCAGACTCATTAGTACAATACAGTGTTTCTCCACACTTCAGTGGAGAAAGATAGCACTCTCCAGACTTGCAAGATATAATATAAACAATAAAGTCATTTATTCAAAAACTCGGTTCCATGTAACTTAATGTCACAAATACAGTATATACACTGTCAAAGTCAGAAAAATATCATGATGCACACTACCATATTTGCACCTCATGCGTGTCCCCGCTGCGCGTGCCCACGCTCTCCCGTGCGTACGCATACCCGCTGGTGCGTGCACCCGCAGGCGCACGGTATGCGCATTTACGGTAGATTTTGTGTGCGTCTAGCGGGCGACTCGATCGTTACATATTTTAACCATATAATGTATTTTGTAGATTATGGTCCCTTTGATAGAATCTGAAAGTTTAGTTAATGTAGCATGTTCATGAACAAAGAGATCCCTCTTTGTTTGATACGAAGGGTCAGACAAGGGTTATACAGTGGTGTTTAGTATCCATCGGAAGAGTATTTAATTAGCAATATTCCGGTGTTGGTTTGAAGCGGATTAATCGCTCGTGCGAATAGTTATGGACATAAGAAGTTTATGGACTTTTACTATTATTTGCACTTTATTATCCATGCGGCGGGAAACCTAGTTTCCCACCCACCTGAGCAGTTGGAAATAGTCACAGCCCACCTGTATGAATCGACCTATGACCTTTTGTTATAATGCGGAGACGAATTCCTGTGTCCAATGAACAATGAGATTGTAGGGACCATTGAATTGTATTGTGTGTGGTGCATAAATAGACAAGCCGATCTGATCCAGCTCCCATTCTACTCTACTCTCCAACGGTTCTCACCACTGATAATCGGGAGCTGGATATCCAGAGGCGCATGCGATTGTTTCCTTTGTGCGTAAGTTTTCTCCGCAATCATATTGCCTTTATTGTTATTGTGAGCCATATCTCTCTCTCTCTCTCTCTCTCCTCTCCTCTTTCTCTCTTGTTTCTCTTACGTGTTATTGTACTGTTATTGTATTTTAAGTGTAGTTATCTGGTTAGGTAGTCTATGTTATATTGGTAGTGTATGACTTGTATTGTATTATTCTTTTGCAAATAGAACGTTCACATAAGGTGTTAGAACCTCAGCAGGGTGTCTGTGTCTCTCTAGCTGGTACAAAGGGTTTCTGAATTCTAAATCGCTCTAACAGCATTTACATTAACAAGGTTAAGCAGCGTTATATCGCTGCAGTATTTCAGTAGTAAAGTTTTACAATACAAACTCAATCATAGTGTGTTGCATACAAGGGTTACAGTGTAAGCATAATCTGTGTTTAAAGTTTATAAAGGTTACTGTCTGTGTGTATGCTCACTGTGGGTATTCCGTACACCCAGCACAGCGTGTGTACTTTATTTGCGTACCATGTGCGAGGTCTTCATACACAAATAGCGTACGGAGTGCGTAGCATGTGCACATGGTTTAGCAGCCATTACGGCTACACGGTATTAATATATAGCTAATGTTAAAAGGTAGATATTTGACTCTATCAAGTGGGGGCAAGTCCGGTCCATCTCATATCCGCAGTCAGGCGAAGAAGGCGCAGACTTTTATCGATCAGCAAAGGGAGGAAAAGGTAGTATCTTGGAGTGCTGATCAGATGAGAGTCTGCGTCTGATTCTTTTGGTCTGTAGGGATGCTGGTGGAATCCGAAGAAGGTAGGAACATTAAGCTATTGTCTTTGTAAATCTGGTTTTTATTTCTATTTGGTGCCAACTGCACACGCAGATTGGATGGTTTGTCTGTTTAAATAGGTTTAAAATTATTTTTAATCGCTCTGCATAGCGTGATAACTAAAAGGGGCTGGCATGATGATTTTTCTTTGTGACAAAAGGTCTGTCCCCCATTTTGTGTAAACCTCATGGATGGGGGAGGAGCAGCGGCCATTTTGGGAAGGTCAAATTTTTTTTGAACGGCGGATTTTCAGTTGACTCAGGAAATAATCAGCCATCCACTGTCAAAAAGAAATCATCATTTAATTAGTTTTTTTTTAATGCATTTGTTTAGTCCATATCATAGTCAATCATATGTAGTTCAGATAGAGTTTAATAACAGTTAATAATAAATTAAATATTTGATTTAAGAAATACACAAGTAGTTTTTTTTTTTTGGTAACTGTCTCTCTTCAAGAACCTGTTTTAACGCTGCTACTTGTAGGATGGCCATTGAAATGCAAATGACCTGTGGGACTGGTTTGTTGTTTTTTTTCTCTCTCCCAGCAGTGAAAGAAATTGCACATTCATATGCAAATTAGAAGCACTGAATAGGGTCTCATATATGTAATATCTATATGCGTGTGCTTACATCAATATATGTTATTAGATTAATTTAGAATTGCATGTTCATTTGTGTAATCTTCACATCTCACTTTCCTGGTTGCCATTTCATAATTGATAACGTGCTGAGAAAGATTTGTTGCTATTGGTACTTAAAGAGTAAAAATGATACATTAAGGGGTAATTTGTAAAACACACACACAGCTTTGCCTAAAGATACAAGGAGAGATCTGTGTGGTGCTCGGTAGATGATCGAGGATCACCTACATTGATAAACGTGTTAATTGTGTTACGGTGGATATCTGCCTTGCGTACACGTGTCTCTAACAAAAAGCTGAGACTCGCGTACACAAAGGCCGACGCACGCAGCGTATATTACGCAACGGAGCGTCTGGGTACGCCCACGTAACAAATCACACGATAGTGTTATTTTAAACAGGCGAAAAGGTGGCAACGCGATAAATAGCGCAAATCGATTTTAGTGTCCGAAATTTAAGCTAATAGATCCTTCTCCAATTTACGACTCATCTGGTCTAAAGGGAAGAAATTTCTGCGCAGAAATAGAAAGAAATAGAAACAAAAGTAAAGTGTACATGTGGTGAGTGAGTGTTTGCATATATAAGTTTCTACAATTTTTTGGGATTGAACCACAGAAATCATCGAGTTCTCGTGAAGTACATACGTGTAAGTGACATACATGGTGGCTAGGGAGGCATCCCTTGTTAAACATATAAAGAGCATTAGAGTGTAGCAGACCAGGAGGTCATACTGTAGCAGACCAGGAGGTCTGGAACAGACCAGGAGGTCTAGGTACAGCAGACAAAGAAGTCCGCTATAGAGACAAGTAGCACAACACCAGGAAGGGTTGGTGCGGAACCCATATAGGCCATAAAGCTCAGGCTGAAGGAATTCGCAGCTGCTAAATTTCGATTCCACTGGTCGCTCCGCACATAAGATTAGTTGCTTATGTGCTGAACGATTGTACTGCACGTAATTGTGTGCATTAGTTAGTAATTTGACCCAGTACCATTTGCGTACGAAAGGGGTCATAAACGCTATTTGTACATTCTAACGTGATTTGTGTAATTTTTTATTTTTGTAAGGGAAGTTTGCTGGTCACTCAGGAATTATCCAACAACCAACAGTTACTGGAAAGGGTTAATGCTCTGCGGATCACACTCGCATGTTCCAGTAAACAAAGGTTCATAGGGGCCCTAGGTCGAGTACGCCAGCGCTAAAGCAGTGTGTGGGCGTATTGGTCGGCGTGGGCGAGTGAGTGGGGTACTCGGTAAACTACCACCGTCAACCTATCTTGAACATCTTGGTTTTTGTAAGGGTTCGCTGAAGACCCTGATATAAAGGTCAGAGGTAGTGCAAGCAACACCTGCAAGTTATGGGGGCCAGTTGTTCAGGTAGGGGGCGATCAACCTCGGTTCGGGTTGATTTAGTAAACCGACCAATCGGGTCGGCAAGGTATGTAATGTGTGAAAAATACGGTTCACACACAGAGGTTTTATGTGATGAATGGGAAAGAATGACTGCACATGACGGGGAGAAGTTCCCAAGAGTAGGCAGCTTTAGCCCAGATGTGTTACTGAATCTAAGGAGAAGGATAGGTCTTATTAAATCAGCAGAGAGATGGATCAAACATTATGATTGTTTAAAATTGTGGCAACAGGAAAGTGAAATGCAAAGAGAGTTAACTGACATATCTGACTCTCATCTTGGGAGGAGAGACATGGCAATGGAGAGGATTATGGTTGCGGAGAAAGGCACAAGGTTGTACAATAAAAATGCACTTAGCAACTGTATTATAGATGATAAGAATAATTGTAATAAACATAACCATGATAATTGTAATACTGTTAAATGTACAACTATTAACCTATGCAAGTTGCACCCCATGTTAAACTTCCCTCAGGAATACAAGCAAGAAAGTGAGCCCAGCACGATGTCGGCACCTCTTCCAGCAGCCATCACACAAGACATCCAGGTGGACGCGACCAAATCGGTAAAGGCAATAATCAAATCCCCTAACGGAGGGTCAGGTGAGGTCGTGTCCACAGGTACGTACAATGTTTTATGTCACGCACAAACAAATGTACCCCATATTGTAAGACCAAAACAAGGTGATGTAATCGAGTTTAGTCCTGTCAGGGTGATCACAGTCCCCAATGGGAAGACTGACGATCAGGGAATCATTCCGGTCAAGGACAGTGCAATGCGCTGTCCCTGGTCCCGGACAGAACTAAGATCAATCATGTCTGAATTCCCTGATCCCAGGGAAGATTTAGTTGCATGCCAAAGATTTATTAAAGAACTAGGAAACTCCACAGAACCCACCAACAAAGAGTGGCGGACAGTGTTGAGGGCATGTTTGCCCTCCAGTGTTGACCCTGCGAAATTTATTGCGGATTGTAAATTAGACACGGAGGTACCTTGTACGGAGGAATACAATCAGGAATGTATTAAGCAGATCAACCAACAGTTAGAAGTATATTTCCCAGCCATTGTCGAGTGGAACAAAATCTTCTCCATAAGACAAAACGAAGGGGAAAGTACTTCTAATTATTTCCACCGGGCATTGCAGGACATGACTAGGTATACGGGTATAGAAAACATCGAAACAAGTGCACCGCACAGAGAAGTAGCAGTATCTGTGCTAATGGATGGTTTAAAGGAAGTGTTGAGAGCAAGGATACAGATCACAAATCCATACTGGAGAGAGAAATCAATAACTGCATTAAGGGACTCTGCTGTTGGGCATGAGCAAAACAGCATCAAGCACGGGGAAACAAAGAAGCCTCAGATCCCTGTGGGTAAGTTAAAGGTGAAAAGCTGTTACAACTGCTTAAGGGAAGGTCATGTTGCACGAGATTGTAGGTCTAAAAACACACACAAGGTATATACACCCCCTAGACAACAACATGACCATAATAGTCAAAGAACCAGAGAAACACAGAAAGAGAGGTTGATGGCGATGGGCATCCAAGCATTAGAGGAGACATCAAATCAACCAAAACCCCAGGCCATTGGCACATGGAGGAACTCAAGGATTTGTTATCGTTGTAAAAGAGAAGGGCATTATGCCAGCAACTGCAACAGCCCACATAAAGTCAGACCCCCTAGACATGAAAATGAACAAAAGTTAGGACACACCAAATTGTAACCAGGGATCAGATAGGAAGAATTTTGGCCCACACTCATGATATGTAGTCAGGAAAGGTGATCATTAGGACTGATGGTAAGCCTGAGGTAACGGTTAATAAATTGGGAGGTCATTCCCTGAAGACACAGGAATAACCGGGTGAAACGTTGTAAATGTATCTGTGAAATGTTTCTTTTTCTCTCCCCATCTCTGACGATTATTGGTAGGACTCAAACATTGCATATCTGCTTGGTCTTTGCTGAAGTCTACCAAACCCCAGCATGACCTATCCGCATCAATGTATCCTGGCCAGATACAGAGGGTGGAGTATGGAGGTGCTGGTGGGAGGGACTGCGCAAGGAAACCATGGGACATGTAGATATGACAGCCTGATGATCTGACAATATTTTAAAAATGTTTGAAAAATGTTTTTTTTCCTGTTGTTTATTGTTGATTTATGTGATATATACATATATGAACGGTTCTCTCTCTCTCTTGTTGTTTTTTCTCCTCTCCCTCTTCTTTCTCATGTTTTCATGTTTTAAAGATGGTATGTCACACATCAGTTAGACAAATGGTAATGCAAGATTTTTGCTCCTTACAGAAAGATCGCTGGTTTGGAAGGAATATTGCATCACCGGAATGTTCGGTTGGAAGACTGAGAGACAGCACCTTTGAGATGACAGCAGAACAAGAAGAACAACAAGACTAGAGAACTAATTATCGTAACAAGTTTCTCTCCCCCTCAAACTGTTTTCCTGTACCCCCATTACAAATTTCTCCTTTCTCCTCTTGTAAGATGGACTTGCCCCAAGAGACTGTGATCCGGATTTTCCTGTTGACCATGATGTTGACCCGAGCAGTCTGTTCCGGCGAGAGTACCATGGAGGTCGAGAAAGGATCCAGAATGGGTTTCTGATGACTAAGACGGAGGTGTAAATTTCCAATAGCAACACAATCACCAAGCAAAGGCGAGTACCGGAAACGATCTAGCAGCCATGTTATTTGTAAACATTGTGAAGGATTGTTAGCTAAAGATAACTGTATCTGTAGGCTCTGTGACAGTGTAGTTGAGGATGGGTGTATCAAGAAATGCCAATCCAGTTTTAATATCCACATGGACCGGCATCCATTGAGTGACTATCACTCCTTAGTGGGTAATGTGTTAAATCAGACAGATTGTTGGGTATGCTCTCAAGTACCTCAAGGCCATAGCAAATCAGGATTAGTGCCCTTCCCTTTAACTATAGGGGAGGTACTTGAGCTAAGTGGTGGGAGGCCGGTGGACAGGAGGTTTAATATCTCCAGTCCTCCTAGTTTGAAGCTCCACCAATATCATGTGGATAGATCCCTAGTATGTTTTAACATTTCCAATCCCCGAAAGCCGGGAAATTGGGAAGTGTCATGGAATAACCAAACCATGACCTTTTCATACAGAGCCGATAGAATGCCAACAGATACAGAACTTATACGCCACATAGCTGGTAGTGGAAAATATTTCCGATATAGGTATACCCTAGGAAGTAGGTCCATGAGAGTTGGAGAGGTATCACCAGGATACTGTGCACATATCATACAAACAGATACGTGTACTAGACAGATGGGAGAATTAGGGTTAGGAGATTTCACATGGAAAATGTGTAATATGGTTATGTCCTACTCCGTCCCATACGTTCTCCCCGATGATGCATATTTCATATGCGGGAGGAAGGCGTATAAGTGGCTTGCCCCAAACTCAGAAGGGTTGTGTTATATTGGAAAAGTACTGCCTGAGGTAATGACTGTATCACATACTAAAATGAAAGATATTCACCGCAGTGCCCAAGCTCCTTATACCCACACTCATTACGAGCATATCGTTAAACGGCACCTGATAGAGAGAACAGAGCATCCGGCCTCTGACCTGATCAGTGAATCCACCGGGATTCAATTCCTAATCGCGTTAGATATCACTCGCACCGCCAGAGGAGTGATAAATTATAAATATATATCAGTGCTTGCAAATTTATTAGACAATATCACTGAAATGTATGATGACACATTCAGGTATACTGGAAGGGAGCTCCAAGCTTATAAAACAGAACTGGTTCAGCATAGGATGATTCTCAATTATCTCACAGCTGTGACGGGCGGATATTGTGTCACCTTGGCAACTCAGTATGGAATAAAGTGCTGCACGTATATTACGAATAGCACCGAGGACCCGGTCGAGGCCATAGACCAAAAGATGGACGACATTCTCCAATTAAAGTGGGAATTCCGCAGGAGACACAATCTCACCCTTGCTGCTGTGGGTAATGAGCTGACCAGTTGGGTGTCATGGTTGAACCCGCGAAATTGGTTCTCTGGTTTAGGAGAATGGGCTCAAGGAGTCATAATGGATGTAGGGAAGTTTCTTCTATGTATCTTGGGTGTTGCCATATCGATTGGCTTGATATTTAGATGCGGTCTGGCTTTAACGAAGTGCAAACTGAGTACCAGGGTCATGAGTCTAAGGAGTGAGGAAATTGTAATTCCAATGGATTTGATTTATGACCCAACGATAGAGACAATGATGTGATGAAAATGTGATTCTACGGTCCGTTTCTTTCACCTGTTTCTCCTTTTCTCCAAGATAAAAAAGACCCGCTTGGAAGAGGAATTTGATGACCTTATATACAGACAACAGATGGATTAAAGAAGAAGTTTGACAACCTTGTACACAAACAACAGATGGACTATGCCATAGACCCCCAGTTTCCCTAGAAATTTTAAATTTACGCTAGCCCAACTTTTTTTGTAAGTCTATGGACATTGACAAGGCTTTTTGCATACCGTTAATAGCAAAAGCCCAAAGGAGACTTCAAACAAGACTTCAGACAAGACTTCAGACAAGACTTAAACCAACAAATGCATATTAACCTCACATAGAATACCACTGCATTTACCATAATTGTTTCTTATCTTCATCTCTACAACCTTCAGGTAATGACACACATAGTCGATAGGGAATACAGGCACAGATATCAGCAATCACATATTCTTCCCCATTCATGTATCATCAACTAAAATGTGCTCCCCCATTTTGTTGCAACTAAAAGCCGAAACGAGCTTGGTAAAGTTTGACAGCCCATCCACAGACCCGTACCACGGGATAAGAAGAATTCAAATGTATACTTCGCAATACCTCGAAGCTTGATTTACAACACGTACGGCACAATGATACATGACCCTCCAAACATGGACTCATACACACATGCTTCTGCTATCTCACTAGGTCATACCCTTTCCTCACCTTCTCCTCTCCTCCCCTACCCAACCATAGAAATATTTACACATGACATATATTTTTCTCGTTTTTGAAATGGTTTAGAAAGTGGCAGTTATTGGTGACTGCCAAAGGGTGGACTGTCAAAGTCAGAAAAATATCATGATGCACACTACCATATTTGCACCTCATGCGTGTCCCCGCTGCGCGTGCCCACGCTCTCCCATGCGTACGCATACCCGCTGGTGCGTGCACCCGCAGGCGCACGGTATGCGCATTTACGGTAGATTTTGTGTGCGTCTAGCGGGCGACTCGATCGTTACATATTTTAACCATATAATGTATTTTGTAGATTATGGTCCCTGTCAAAGTCAGAAAAATATCTCTATGCACACTACCATATTTGCACCTCACACAGGTCCGTGCTGCGCATGCGTACGCTCTCCCGTACGTGCGCATACTCACAGTCGCGGGCACCCGCAGGCGCACGGTATGCGTATTTACGGTAGAGTTTATGTGATCGTAGCGTGCGACTCAATCATTACATATTTTCACTATATAATGTATTTTGTAGATCATGGTCCCTTTGATAGATTCTGAAAGTTTAGTTAACATAGCATGTTCCTGAACAGAGAGATCCCTCTTTGTATTGTACGAAGGGTCTAACAGGGGTCATACAGTGGTGTTTGGTACCCATCGGAAGAGTATTTAAATAGCAATATTCCGGTGTTGGTTTGGAGCGGATTAATCGCTCGTGCGAATAGTTATGGACATAAGAAGTTTATGTCCATTTACTATTATTTGTTCTTATTTAGTCATGCGGCGGGAAACCCAGTATCCCACCCACCTGAACAGTTGGAAGCAGTCACAGCCCACCTGTATGAATCAACCTATGACCTTTTGTTATAATGCGAAGCCGAATTCCTGTGTCCAATGAACAAGGAGATTGTAGGGACCATTGAATTGTATTGTGTGTGGGGCATAAATAGGCAGGCCGACCATATCCAGTTCACTCTCTTCAACGGTTCTCATTGCTGATAATCGGGAGCTGGATATCGAGGCGCATGCGATCGTTTCCCCTTGTGCGTAAGTGTTTCTCCGCAACTATATTGATCTTCTTGTTATTGTGGGCCAATCTCTCTCTCTCTCTCTCTCTCTCTCTCTCTTCTCCTCTTTCTCTCTTATTTTCCCTTAAATAGTAATTGTATTGTATTTCCTGTGTAGTTATCTGGTTAGGTAGTCTATGTTATATTGTAGTGTATGATTTGTATTTGTATTAATTCTTTTGCAAGTATATCATTCATAATATATATATATATTAGGCGTTGGACCCTGAGCACGGTATCTGTGTATTTCTTATAGTGTTAAGTATTCTCAGAGCGTCGGTGACGCTAGAACAGCTTTAAAGGTAATAAGGTTATACTGTGTTGCCTTTACACTCTATCATTACACTAAGGTTTTACTGCACAATACACTGTTTATGGTTTAGATACAAAGGTTTAACATTGTTAGCGTCAGCGCCGCTGGTGATCTCCTCGTGGTCCCGAGCGTCCGCTACGCTATAGCGAATCATTACGTTAGTCAGCAGCCAATAGCGTGCCTGCCTGTGATCTCTTGGCCGTGAGCGAACGTGACGCTTGAGCGTCTCGACTACGGCTAAGCGATTGTTACGCAACGTGCGTACCATACGTAGATAGCGTACAGTGTTCTTAGACCTCATAAAGGGTATTATATAAGATAAATATTTAGCTTTATCAATTGGCGGCTCGCCCGTCCTTCACATATCTGCACTAGGTAATTTCAGCAGACATTATCCAGCAGCAAAGGACGGGAGATCATATTCCTCGTAGTCCTGTTTGGATAAGCGTCTGCTTCGCTTAGTAAAGGGTGCTGAAGGAATCCGGGACCGGAGGTAAGAACAAAACGATAGTGTCTTTTTAAAAACTGTTTATTTCTGTCTTGCGTACACACGCACGCATATCTGCATTTCTTTTCATTCGTGTATTTTCATATATCACTCTCCTGTTTGCCATTGTATAATTGATAAACGTACTAAGAGAGATTTGTCGCTATTTCATAGTTAAAGTGTAAAAGTAATACATTAAAGGGATAAAGTGTAAAGCGCACACGCAACTCTACCTAAAGGTATAAAGAGAGATTGGTGTGGTGCTTGGTAGATGATCAAGGATCATCTACATTGATAAAACGTGTTAGTTGTGTTACGGTAGACAAAAACTGGTGTACACGTGTCTCTAACAAAGGGAGAGACTCGCGTACGCAAAGGCCGACGCACGCAGCGTAAATTACGCAACGGAGCGTCTGGGTACGCCCACGTAACTCAAACAACACGCGATAAATAACGCAACAGGCGATAAATAGCGAAAATTTATTTTAACATTCGAAATTTAAATTAATAGATCCTTCTCCTAATTTGTAACACATCTGGTCTAAAGAGAAATTTCTGCGCAGAAATAGAAATAGAAACAAAAGTGTACATGTGGTGAGTGAGTGTTTTTACATACAATTTTGAGGTTGAACCAAAAGAAATCATCGAGTTCTCGTGAGGTACATACGTGTAAGTGACATGCACGGTGGCTAGGGAGGCATCCTTGGTTAAACATAAAATTTGAGCATTAGAGTATAGCAGACCAGGAGGTCATACTGTAACAGACCAGGAGTTCATAGCAGACCAGCAGGTTCAGGTACAGCAGACAAGGAAGTCCGCTATACAGTCCACAGGCACAACACCTAAAAGGGTTGGTGCAACACCCATATAGGCCATACAAGCTCTTGCTGAAGGAATTCGCAGCCGCAATTTTCGATTCCACTGGTCGCTCCGTACATAAGATTAGTTGCTTATGTGCTGAACGATTGTACCGCACGTAATTGTGTGCATTAGTAAACCTGACCGGTACTATTTGTGTACGAAGGTCATAAACGCTATTTGTACATTCTGACGTGATTTGTGTAATTTTTTATTTTTACAAAGGGAAGTTCGCTGGTCACTCAGGAATTATCCAACAACCTCACCTTTACTGGAAAGAGTAAGTGTTCTGCGGATATCCCTCGCATGTTCCAGTAAACAAAGGTTAAATAGGTGCCCTGGGTCGAGTACGCCAGCACCATATCGGTGTGATCAGGTCGTATTGGTCGGCGTGGGCAGAGTGAGTAAGGTGCTCGGTAAACCTTACCGTCAACCTATCGTGAATATCTTGGTTTTTTGTAAGGGTCCGTAACACCTGCAAATTATGGGGAGAAATTGTTTTAAAATATACCAATAGATCGGTATATTTAGGAAACGGGCGCTTAAACAGAGCTGTGTTCCTAAAGCTGCTGCTATGACAGGTGATAGTCAGTCACCACATATAGAAAACACAAAATAATATAAAAACAGCGCTACCAGGTGCTGATATTAAATCATTAAAAATATATTTAATACAAATGAATTAGTGTCAATAACATGAATAAAAACAAATTGAATAAAACAAGCCTCATAAGCCAGTAATATGACCAAACAATGAATTATCCATGGACTATTGTTAAGGCCAAATAGTAGTGAGTGTTCCAATGCTTTTGAAATCTCCTATCCTGTATGGATATGCGTATGATAGTTACCAGATCCCAAGTGGAAAGGCAGGGTATTCCACCTAGCGCGGTGATGATGGTTCTGTCCTGCGCAAAAAGTGAATGGTGGTTCTCCCTTTTTATTGCTGTATGTCCACAGTTATGGATCGGTCTCCAGACGGGTGAGCGTGAGATGGATCAAAGCTCTAAGGACCACTGCGGGTCATAACAAACGTCGAAGTCCAACTTTAGAAAGAAGCAATGGATGGAAGATTCCATAGACTCACTGGCCTTGGCGGTGTCCTGGTCATAGACTGGCAGCCTAACGCGTTTCACTGTCTGTTTGGCAGCTTTATCAAAGGTAGTGTACTAGAGGCTCACTTCCCCTTATATAGGGGATTTAATGAAGGAATATTCAGCACCTGGACTAACATTAATTATATACATTTATTTAAAACAATCTCAAATTATCTAGGTAGCAGCAGGAGAACAGACTTAATAATGTATATATCTTCTATTCAAAAAACGAAGTTCACAATCCACTTAAAAAGGACTTTTCTTATTTTTCATATTCAAACTAACGATCATGTGATCTTGGTCACATGACCGCTCTATCTCTTATCATAGGCTCTAATCTACTGACAGGAAACGTTGCTATAACAACCGTGTAAACATCGTTCAGGCTATCGGATGTCCATGCCCATATTGGGATTTCCGGCAACGTCATACTTCCGGTCACGTGTTATAAACACGTGATCGAACGCGTTGCCATAGTGACAATGCAATCCTTATTTCTACTCTCATACAAAGATATCTCGCGATGTAATCCTTCCGGTCACGTGTTTATGATCACGTGATCGGACTGAACTATGTGACCTTGTTGTTATAATAACCTTTTATTTGCACCACGGAACTGTGGATAACCAATATTATATCTCCTATTATATGAGACTAGTCATATTATCAGACGGGGACCCATAACGTACATATAAATAAAAGTGAATATAAATAAATAAAATTATGGGGGCCAGTTGTTCAGGAAGGGGGCGATCAACCTCGGTTCGGGTTGATTCCATAAACCGACCAGTCGGGTCGGCAAGGTACGTAATGTGTGAAAAGTACGGAAGTCACACAGAAGCTTTATGTGATGAATGGGAGAGAATGACAGTACATGACGGGGAGAAATTCCCAAGAGTAGGTAGCTTCAGCACAGAAGTGTTAACGAATTTAAGGAGAAGGATATGTCTCATTAAATCAGCAAAGAGACGAATCAAGCATTATGATTATTTGCAGTTGTGGCAACAGGAGGGTGACATACAGAGAGGATTGGCTCAGGCGGCGGGATCTGGCTCGATCAGAAAACTGATAGCCACGGCCCCACCGCCACCATACATATCAGGAGAGAAATTGGTTGCGGAGAATGACGCACTAAGGTGTAACACACAAACACTTAGCAACTGTGTAAATGTTAAAGATAATGTTAACCAATTAACCAATGCAAGTATTAACCCGTGCAAGTTGTACCCTGTTTTGAACTTTCCTCAGGAGTGTGATCAAGAGGACGAATCGGCAACAATTTCAGCGCTCTCTCTAGCAGCCACCATAGCAGAGACCACAGTAGGCACAGCTCCACCCCCGAGATTAGTAACAAAGGCCCCTAGCGGAGGGATAGGTGAGGTCGTATCAACGGGTAAGTACGGCACCATACACTATGCTGAAACTATCTCACCACAGCCTGTAGAATCTACACAGAATGAGGTTGTTAGAGTTAATCCTGTTAAGGTAATAGTAGTTCCAAATGGGAAAACAGACACTTCAGGAGTCACTCCTGTTAGGAACATTGCCATGTACAGCCCATTTTCCCGAATGGAATTAAGGACCATAGTGTCTGATTTCCCTGACCCTAGAAAAGACTTAGTTGCCAGCCAAAAATACATCAGAGACCTAGGTAACACTGTAGAGCACAACAATAAAGACTGGCAGATATTGCTGAGAGCATGTTTACCCTCCAATGTCGACGCAGCTCAATTTTTAGCTGACTGTGGATTAGATCAGGATGTACCTCTTACAGAAGTATACAACAAAGACAATGTAAAAAGAATAAGTTTACAGTTAAAGGAGTATTTCCCAGCCGTAGTTAAATGGAACAAAATATTCTCCATTAAACAGAAGGAGTCAGAAACAGCTGCAGAGTATTTTCACAGAGCATTATCAGAAATGGCAAAATACACAGGCATAGAGGACATTAAAACAAACATAAACCATCGAGAAGTAGCAGTATTGGTACTGATGGATGGTTTAAAAGAGTCATTGAAGGCTAGGGTACAGACCACACAACCATGTTGGCGAGGTCTGTCTGTGGCTACTTTGAGAGAGGCTGCTATTGATCACGATAGGAACATCACCAGACACAGGGAACAACAAGGTGATAAGTTAATGGCAGTAAGTATACAGGCCCTGACCACAAGGCAGCCTTTGTTTATATCACCAAACCCTGTGGGTAAGTCAAATGTGGTTACTTGTTATTCTTGTCATAAACAGGGACACATGGCACGAGATTGTAGAGTGAAGAATTCACGAAACTCATACCAACCCCCTAGACAACGACACGACACACGACATTGGGATCAGGGTCCGCAGAAACGGAGTTATGAGCCACATGCAGGGGAAACAAAAAGATATCCCCCGAACAGAGACTGGCAAGCCTCTGGTAGCTCCCAATTAACTCCATCACAAGTAGTTGCTGCCAGCGGGATTCAGGGAGGTCACCATACCCAATAGGGGTGTGGCCATACCTGTAATCTGCAGCCAGTAAAATTGATTGCAAGCCTTGGAAGTGAACCAGAAATTGCAATCAATGTAGCTGGTAAATCATTAAACCTTCTTGTAGACACAGGGGCGGCCAAATCAGTGATAAATTCGACAGTGGGCATGAGAACCACTGGTAAGACAATTCCAGCCATAGGGGTAACGGGAGTAGTCCAGCACTACCCTGTTAGCAAACCAGCCGAGATTACAGCAGGGCCTTTACATACCAAGCATTCCTTTTTGCTGGCTGCATCGGCACCGACTAATCTCCTGGGAAGAGACTTACTGTGTAAAATGGGGTGCGTCATTTATTGTACTCCTGAAGGTGTATTCTTGGACATACCTGAGAATCACGCTCAGGAAGTGCGAGACATGTTAGACTCCCCGTCAAAATTAATGTCACATACCATTATGACAAATAGGACTCCCTCCCAAGTAGAAGAAATGACATCTCAGATACCAGAGTCACTTTGGACTAAAGATGGACAGGACACTGGATTAATGGCAAACGTAGCTCCGGTAATTGTACAAGTAAAAGATGGTAGGATAGCTCCAAAAATCCCACAGTACCCTCTGAAGCCAGAGGTGGAGTTAGGAGTGTATCCCGTAATAGAGCGCTTGCTACAACAGGGCATTCTGGTAAGAACGTCCAGCACTGCCAATAGTCCCATCTTCCCTGTTAAAAAGAGTGGGGGGAGGGGTTACCGGCTAGTGCAGGATCTAAGGGGGATTAACAAAATAGTTGAGAGTCAGTTCCCCGTAGTGCCAAATCCAGCTGTCATCCTAATGCAAATCCCTCCCACTGCGAAATTTTTCACTGTTATTGACCTCTGCTCCGCTTTCTTTTCGGTACCTCTGCACCCTGACAGTCAATATTTGTTTGCATTTACATACAGAGGAGTCCAATACACATGGACTCGATTACCACAAGGATTCATAGATAGCCCAAGTATATTTTCCCAGGCTTTGCATGATTGTTTACAGTCTTTCCAACCAGTGAGTGGATCAGTATTAATACAGTACGTGGATGATCTACTACTGTGTTCTGATTCATTGGAAGCATCCCTGAAGGATACGAAACAGCTCCTGTTTCACCTTTCAGACACAGGACACAAGGTTTCCAAAGACAAGTTGCAATTATGCCAAGCTAAGGTAAAATATTTGGGACACTGTCTAACACAAGGACTGAGACACCTGACCGCTGATAGAATTCAAACCATTAGAGACATGACTCTGCCACAAACCCAGCAACAGATCAGAACATTTTTAGGAATGTGTGGGTATTGCCGTAACTGGATCCCAGGGTTTTCCATTCTAGCGTTACCCTTGCAGGAGATGGTCTCCTCAAACAAACCTGATCGGATTTCGCATACAGACGAGTCTGAGACAGCATTCGAGAGACTTAAACAGTGCCTAACGCAGGCACCAGCATTGGGTATGCCAGACTATGGGAAACCCTTGGAACTATACGGAACAGAAAGTGCTGGTTGCGCGGCAGGCGTACTAACCCAAAAGCACGGTGATGCCAGCAGGCCGGTAGCATATTACAGCGCTCAGCTAGATACGGTAGCGCGATCCCTCCCCACATGCTAGCGAAGCGTTGCTGCGATAGCATTGCTAGTAACGAAAAGCGAAGACGTCGTGCTAGGTCACAACCTCACAATTCATACACCACATGCAGTGTCAGCCTTGTTAAATTCTGCCCAAACCAGACACGTCTCATCAGCGCGGTTTACAAGATGGGAATTGGCACTAATGGCCCCCGTAAACATCACCATAAGGAGATGCAGTGCATTAAATCCTGCAACATATCTCCCAGGTGTGCCTGGACAGGCACAAAGGGTGGAGGATGAGAGTGGTGGGGAAGGAGAATTTAATACAAAGGAAGACACACATGATTGTATGGAATATTTGACCCAAAATTTTACCGCAAGGCCTGACATCAGTGACAACCCACTGGAAGATGTAGAACTTACGTTCTACACGGACGGTAGTTGTCATAGACAGTCAGACTCGGGAGACTTGTGTACTGGATACGCAGTCGTAGATGACCAAGGCACCATAGAAGCGGAACCGCTAGGCCCACCTCACTCAGCCCAGGTTGCTGAACTGGTCGCCCTAACCAGAGCATGTGAATTGGCTAAGGGCAAATCAGCCAATATCTACACCGATTCTAGATACGCATTCGGGGTAGTCCATGATTTCGGAGCCCTATGGCGCCTCAGAAATTTCATGACGGCAGCTGGTACACCGGTAGCGCATGCAGCTCATATAAAAAGGCTTCTAACAGCGATACAGGAACCCGACAGAGTGGCTGTTATCAAATGTAAAGCACACACATATAGCCAAGACCCAGTATCACTTGGTAACAGCCGAGCAGACGAAGCTGCTAAATTAGCAGCTGCTACCCCCAGACAGACAGACACCACACAACTGATGGTATTTAATACCATCAACACACAGAAGTTGTGTGAGATGCAAAATTTGTATTCCACACAGGAAAAGGCAGTCTGGAAGGCAAAAGGATATGGTCAGGAGTCCTCAGGACTCTGGACGGATGGACACGGTAAACCAGTGGCCCCCAGAGCATACCTTCCATGTTTAGCTGAGGCAGCTCACGGGCTGACTCATCTGGGCAAGGAAGGGATGTGCAAGTTGGTAAGAGCATATTGGTGTGCCCCAGGATTTTCATCTCATGCGAGTAAAAAGGCAATGTCATGCCTTACCTGTCTGAGAAAGAACATCGGAAAGGCAATACCTACAGAACCATCTCATATCCCACCTGCCGGCGGCCCTTTCCAGGTAATACAGATTGACTTTATTCAATTACCCCCTTGTCGAAATTTGAAATATGTACTTGTTTGTATAGATGTTTTTTCAAATTGGGTCGAAGCATTTCCGGCGGCCACAAATACCGCTATGTTTACTGCTAAGAAAATTGTGCAGGAATTTGTATGTAGATATGGTATCCCTAGAATTATCGAAAGTGATAGGGGTACCCATTTTACAGGTGATGTCTTCCAAGGAATGTGTAAATTGATGGGAATTGATAGCAAGCTGCACACTCCTTACCGTCCACAGGCGAGTGCGAAAGTGGAAAGAGTGAACAGCACTATTAAAAATAAACTGAGTAAAGTGATGGCAGAGACAGGATTGACATGGCCAGAAGCTTTACCCATTGTACTGTACAGCATCAGAACCACTCCCAGGTCCCCTCTTAATCTGTCTCCCTTTGAAATCTTGTTTGGTCGACAACCGCATGTTATGATTAACCCTCAGGATGATTTGAAGTGTAACAATGAAGTGACTGTAAAATACTTGATTAACATGAGTAAACAGTTAAGGAATCAAAATGATAATATGAAGTTAGTGATTCCTGATTTACCAGATAGTAATTGTCATGACATTGAACCTGGGGATTATGTAATGATACGGAATTTTCTACGCTCAGGTTGCCTTATTGACAGATGGGAAGGACCATACCAGGTCTTATTGACTAGCACTACAGCATTGAAGGTTGCTGAGAGAGAGACTTGGGTTCATTCGTCCCACTGCAAGAAGGTTGCTGATCCAGAGAGGTCCCGTGATAAGGAACAGACGGTAGAGGTTGTATCACTGGAGTGTCTGTTCCAGGAGGATTGAGGCGGCACCTGAGCATTGAAAATCACAAGACCAAAAGCAGTTGTCGATCCCCTGTTCCCTTTTATTGTTTTTCTCCAACTTCCCATCCCCTCTCCCTCAAATTATTTTTTTCCCCTTCTCATTCTTCTCCGTTTCCTCCTACAAGATGGACTTGCCCCAAGAGACTGTGATCCGGATTTTCCTGTTGACCATGATGTTGACCAGAGCAGTCTGTTCCGGCGAGAGTACCATGGAGGTCGAGAGAGGTTCTGGAATGGGTTCTGATGACAGAGATGGAGGCGTAGTTTTCCAAGAACAACTTAACCAACAAGTAAAGGCGAGTATCAGAAAACGATCCGATAGCATTGACCATAGAAGGAATTGTGAAGGATTGGTAGCTGAAGAAAACTGTATCTGTCGGCTCTGTAACAATGTCATTGAGGATGGGTGCATAAAGAAATGCCAATCCAGTTTTAATATCCATATGGACCGGCATCCATTGAGTGACTATCACTCCTTAGTGGGTAGTGTGTTAAATAAAACAGATTGTTGGGTATGCTCTCAAGTACCTCAAGGTCATAGCAAATCAGGGCTAGTACCATTTCCTTTAACGTTAGGGGAGGTACTTGAGTTAAGTGGTGGGAGACCGGTGGACAGGAGGTTTAATATCTCCAGCCCTCCTAGTTTGAAGCTCCACCAATACCATGTGGATAGGTCCCTATTATGTTTTAACATCTCCAATCCCCAAAAGCCGGGAAATTGGGAAGTGTCATGGAGTAATCAAACCATGACCTTTTCACATAGAGCAGATAGAATGCCTACAGATACAGAGCTTATACGCCACATAGCCAGTAGAGGAAAATCTTTCCGGTATAGGTATACCTTAGGAAATAGGATTACGAGAGTTGGAGAGGTATCACCAGGATACTGTGCACGTATCGTACAACCTGATACGTGTACTAAGCAGATGGAAGAATTAGGGTTAGGAGATTTCACATGGAAGGTGTGTAATATGGTTATGTCCTACTCCGTCCCATATGTTCTCCCCAATGATGCATATTTCATATGCGGGAGAAAGGCGTATAAGTGGCTTGCCCCAAACTCTGAAGGATTGTGTTATATTGGAAAAGTACTGCCTGAAGTAATGACTGTATCACATGACAAAATGAAAGACATACACCGTGTTGCCCAAACTCCTTATACTCACACCCATTACGAGCACGTAGTTAAACGGCACCTGATAGAAAGAACAGAGCATCCGGCCTCTGACATGATCCATGAATCCACCGGGATTCAGTTTCTAATCGCGTTAGACATCACTCGCACCGCCAGAGGAGTGTTGAATTATAAATACATATCTGCGCTTGCAAATTTGTTAGATAATATCACTGAAATGTATGATGACACGTTTAGGTATACTGGAAGGGAACTTCAAGCTTATAAAACAGAACTGGTACAGCATAGAATGGTTCTTAATTACCTCACAGCAGTGACAGGCGGATATTGTGTCACACTGGCAACACAATACGGCGTGAAATGTTGTACATATATTACGAATAGCACCGAGGACCCGGTCGAGGTCATAGACCAAAAGATGGACGATATTCTCCAACTGAAGTGGGAATTTCGCAGGAGACACAATCTCACTCTTGCTGCTGTAGGTAATGAGCTGACTGGTTGGGTGTCATGGTTGAACCCGCGAAATTGGTTCTCTGGTTTAGGAGACTGGGCTCAAGGAGTCATAATGGATGTTGGGAAGTTTCTCCTATGTATCTTAGGTGTTATCATAACGATTGGTTTGATATTTAGATGCGGTCAGGCTTTAATGAGGTGCAATCGTCGTACTAGGGTAATGAGTTTAAGGAGTGAGGAAACTGTAATTCCAATGGACTTGATTTATGACCCAAATGTAGAAACAATGATGTGATGAAAATGCGATTTCTACGGTCCGTTTCTTTCACCTGTTTTTCCGTTTCCTCCAAGGTAAAAAGACCCACTTGGACGAGGAATTTGATGAGCCGATATACAGACAACAGAGGGATTAAAGAAGAAGTTTTGACAACCTGATACACAGATTTTTGATGAACTATGCCATGGATCCCCAGTTTCCCTAGAAATTTTAAAATTACGCTAGCCCAACACTTTTGTAAATCTATGGACATTGACAGCTTTTGCTCGCACCTTATGGGCAAAAGCACAAAGAAGACTGCATTCAACAGACACCAAACAAGACCTCAATCGACGAATGTACATTTACCTGACATAGAATACCACCGCATTTACCGTAATTATGTATTTTCTTCATTTCTACAACCCTCAGGTAATGACACACATAGTCGATAGGGAATACAGGCACAGATATCAGCAATCACATATCTCCCCCATTCATGTATCATCAACTAAAATGTGCTTCCCCATTTTGTTACAACCAAAGCCGAAAAGAGCTCTGTAAAGTTTGACAGCCCATCCACAGACCCGTACCACGGGATAAGAAGGAATTCAAATGTATACTTCGCAATACCTCGAAGCTTGATGTACCACACGTACGGCACGATGATACATGACCCCCCAAACATGGACTCATGCACACATGCTTCTGCTATCTCACTAGGTCATACCCTCTTCACACCTTCTCCTCTCTCCTCCCTTACCCAACCATGGAAATGTATTAACCCCTGACATATATTTTTCTCTTTTTGAAATGTTTTAGAAGGTGGCAGTTATTATTGACTGCCAAAGGGTGGACTGTCAAAGTCAGAAAAATATCTCTATGCACACTACCATATTTGCACCTCACACAGGTCCGTGCTGTGCATGCGTACGCTCTCCCGTACGTGCGCATACTCAGTCGCGGGCACCCGCAGGCGCACGGTATGCGTATTTACGGTAGAGTTTATGTGATCGTAGCGTGCGACTCAATCATTACATATTTTCACTATATAATGTATTTTGTAGATCATGGTCCCTTTGATAGATTCTGAAAGTTTAGTTAACATAGCATGTTCCTGAACAGAGAGATCCCTCTTTGTATTGTACGAAGGGTCTAACAGGGGTCATACAGTGGTGTTTGGTACCCATCGGAAGAGTATTTAAATAGCAATATTCCGGTGTTGGTTTGGAGCGGATTAATCGCTCGTGCGAATAGTTATGGACATAAGAAGTTTATGTCCATTTACTATTATTTGTTCTTATTTAGTCATGTGGCGGGAAACCCAGTATCCCACCCACCTGAACAGTTGGAAGCAGTCACAGCCCACCTGTATGAATCAACCTATGACCTTTTGTTATAATGCGAAGCCGAATTCCTGTGTCCAATGAACAAGGAGATTGTAGGGACCATTGAATTGTATTGTGTGTGGGGCATAAATAGGCAGGCCGACCATATCCAGTTCACTCTCTTCAACGGTTCTCATTGCTGATAATCGGGAGCTGGATATCGAGGCGCATGCGATCGTTTCCCCTTGTGCGTAAGTGTTTCTCCGCAACTATATTGATCTTCTTGTTATTGTGGGCCAATCTCTCTCTCTCTCTCTCTCTCTCTCTTCTCCTCTTTCTCTCTTATTTTCCCTTAAATAGTAATTGTATTGTATTTCCTGTGTAGTTATCTGGTTAGGTAGTCTATGTTATATTGTAGTGTATGATTTGTATTTGTATTAATTCTTTTGCAAGTATATCATTCATAATATATATATATATTAGGCGTTGGACCCTGAGCACGGTATCTGTGTATTTCTTATAGTGTTAAGTATTCTCAGAGCGTCGGTGACGCTAGAACAGCTTTAAAGGTAATAAGGTTATACTGTGTTGCCTTTACACTCTATCATTACACTAAGGTTTTACTGCACAATACACTGTTTATGGTTTAGATACAAAGGTTTAACATTGTTAGCGTCAGCGCCGCTGGTGATCTCCTCGTGGTCCCGAGCGTCCGCTACGCTATAGCGAATCATTACGTTAGTCAGCAGCCAATAGCGTGCCTGCCTGTGATCTCTTGGCCGTGAGCGAACGTGACGCTTGAGCGTCTCGACTACGGCTAAGCGATTGTTACGCAACGTGCGTACCATACGTAGATAGCGTACAGTGTTCTTAGACCTCATAAAGGGTATTATATAAGATAAATATTTAGCTTTATCATCCCTTTGATAGAATCTGAAAGTTTAGTTAATGTAGCATGTTCATGAACAAAGAGATCCCTCTTTGTTTGATATGAAGGGTCAGACAA
The DNA here is from genome assembly GCF_028390025.1 of Pseudophryne corroboree. Taxonomy (NCBI): domain Eukaryota; kingdom Metazoa; phylum Chordata; class Amphibia; order Anura; family Myobatrachidae; genus Pseudophryne; species Pseudophryne corroboree. The sequence continues at coordinate 104,090,586 of NC_086454.1, read as the reverse complement.
GGGTTATACAGTGGTGTTTAGTATCCATCGGAAGAGTATTTAATTAGCAATATTCCGGTGTTGGTTTGAAGCGGATTAATCGCTCGTGTGAATAGTTATGGACATAAGAAGTTTATGGACTTTTACTATTATTTGCACTTTATTATCCATGCGGCGGGAAACCTAGTTTCCCACCCACCTGAGCAGTTGGAAATAGTCACAGCCCACCTGTATGAATCGACCTATGACCTTTTGTTATAATGCGGAGACGAATTCCTGTGTCCAATGAACAATGAGATTGTAGGGACCATTGAATTGTATTGTGTGTGGTGCATAAATAGACAAGCCGATCTGATCCAGCTCCCATTCTACTCTACTCTCTTCAACGGTTCTCACCACTGATAATCGGGAGCTGGATATCCAGAGGCGCATGCGATTGTTTCCTTTGTGCGTAAGTTTTCTCCGCAATCATATTGCCTTTATTGTTATTGTGAGCCATATCTCTCTCTCTCTCTCTCTCCTCTCCTCTTTCTCTCTCGTTTCTCTTAAGTGTTATTGTACTGTTATTGTATTTTAAGTGTAGTTATCTGGTTAGGTAGTCTATGTTATATTGGTAGTGTATGACTTGTATTGTATTATTCTTTTGCAAATAGAACGTTCACATAAGGTGTTAGAACCTCAGCAGGGTGTCTGTGTCTCTCTAGCTGGTACAAAGGGTTTCTGAATTCTAAATCGCTCTAACAGCATTTACATTAACAAGGTTAAGCAGCGTTATATCGCTGCAGTATTTCAGTAGTAAAGTTTTACAATACAAACTCAATCATAGTGTGTTGCATACAAGGGTTACAGTGTAAGCATAATCTGTGTTTAAAGTTTATAAAGGTTACTGTCTGTATGCTCACTGTGGGTATTCCGTACACCCAGCACAGCGTGTGTACTTTATTTGCGTACCATGTGCGAGGTCTTCATACGCAAATAGCGTACGGAGTGCGTAGCATGTGCACATGGTTTAGCAGCCATTACGGCTACACGGTATTAATATATAGCTAATGTTAAAAGGTAGATATTTGACTCTATCAACACAGAAGGGGCTCACCAACGTTTCGGTCCTATATTAGGACCTTTCTCAAGGTATATGCCAGTCAATCCATATTCAGAGTATCAGTGGCAACAACAGCAGCTTCAAGGAGGAACCAGGACCTGCATAATGCCTCCCAGGTCCCCTATATATACCTAAATGCTAATGGACACCGGAATCATATGTCTCAGTGGCCGCCGCGTCACTTCCGGTTAGACCGGAAGTTGTGTACCATCGGCGCCGCGCTGTATAAACAGCCTAGTCAATCACCATAACTAGCAATGTTAGACTCCCTTCTAGGCAGCCTTCCCAGTTGTACAGTGTAATCTGCGGCCGGCCGAGTAGTTTCCCCGGCTCGACCGCTGGTTGCTATGGTAACGCGTAATGCCGCTAGGTCACTTCCGGTCTAAACCGGAAGTAGTGCGTTCCACGCTCGTAGTGTTATGCGTGTCAGGCAGTTATCATGTTCACTGACAGGGGACTTTTACAAACATGTAGTGGCATAAGAGTAAAGGATGTAGAAGTGGTAATACAAGGGAGTGTTGGTCGGTATAACGGAGACCTGGGAGACTACACATAGTATTATAAATATAAGTCAAATCATAACATACATAATAGTGTGCGCTACGCGCGTCACACCAATGCAGAAATAAAACTGACATATGCCAAATAAGGTTTAAAGTCAATTGTGTATAAACGTTACCCTAGGCGAGCCTTCGCCCCAGGGATATATATACATAAATATGCAACAAGGATTCAGGGCAGAGGGGCTGCCCACCCGGGTCAAGTCAGAGATACCCAGTCCTACTTAGGGCACATCTTAGGGCCCAGTTGTGACCAGTAAGGTGTTTTAGCAGTGTGTCATGCGCAGATGACCCCTCAGGGGGATGGTGTAGTAGTGCGAACTAAAGTCTTGCCGCCAGCCCAGATATAGGGTTGGGGCTGTGCTGTGAAGTTTGGGTACAGTCATTATGGGTATATAAATCGAAGATCGCCAATGTCGACTGAACCAGGTCACAAATCGTGCCAGCTTGAATCTTAATCAGGTAAGTCTGTGGCAGATGTCCAAAAAGGAAGGAAGCAGGTAGAATGAGAACTTCCACGCAGCTAGCCGAGAAATATTGAGAGAGGATTATTTTCATTCTCCCTCTAGGAGCAATCGTATCTAGTCTATGGATCCAATAGCTTTCTCTTCGTTTCAAAGTCAGAGTACGGTCTCCTCCGCGGGCGGGTGAAGGTACCCAATCAATCAGCTTACACCTGAGATTGGATACCTGGTGTTGATGTGCCAAAAAGTGTCTTGGTACTGGTTGTTCTGCCTTCTTGGATTCAATTGCTTGGTGGATGGTGGTCCTAAGATTGGCCATCCTATCACGGAACCGTCTTGATGTCATCCCGACATAATATAACCCGCAAGGGCATGTGAGGATGTAAATGACATGGTCCATAAGACAATGTAGTTTGTATTTGATCTTGATTGGACGTCCAGAATGTGGATGGGGAAAAGTGGGGCCGGTAAGCATGCTCCGGCACGTGGTGCAGCCGGTGCATTTGAAGCATCCCGGTTTCTGCTCTTGCAGCCAAGTTGTCCTACTCGGAGCAGTCGGGGTCGCTGTCTGTCTTAATAGGAGTTGTTTTAGGTTCGGTGATTTTCGATACGCCATCATTGGTGGTCGTGTATTTTTTGCCTTCAGTGAAGTATCCGTTGTAATGATGGGCCACCTCTTACGGAGGGCTTTGTTAATCTTACCGGACTCGCTATCGAATGTCGTGGTGAAGACCATCCTATCAGTGTTGGTATTCAAACTTGAGGTAACGATGTGGGCACTTGTGTCTGTTGTGTCCAGTGCTGTAAATTTTACACGGGCTTTGTGTAGACATTGTTGTACACAGCCATCTGAGTACCCACATTCTCGGAATCTCATCGACATCTCCTTCAACTGTTGTTCCATGTTCACTGGGTAGGAGTTATTCCTCATAACCCTCAAAAATTGGGAGATGGGCAGATTCTCTTTGAGTGCTGGTGGATGTTGGCTGGTAGAAAGAAGGAGGGTGTTCCTGTCGGTGGGCTTCCTGAAGAGCGTCGTGTTGATCACATGGTCTTCTATTGAGACCGTGATGTCAAGGAAATTAATATGGTGGTCATCAATCTGGTGTGTAAATTTCACCGGGTTTTCCAGTTTATTCAGCGCCTCAACCATCAGGTTAAACATCTCAGTTGTTCCAGTCCAGAGAATAAAGATATCATCGATGAAACGTTTGTACATCAAAATGTGAGCCCCATATGCTGGTAGGATGTGCTTCTTCTCGTAGGCCGCCATGAAGATATTAGCGTATGCCGGCGCCAAATTAGAACCCATAGCGGTCCCGGATTGTTGTACATAATACTTGTCCAGGTAGAAGTGATTGAGCTTCAAAGCTGCTTCAGCTAGTTGAATGATGAAGTCAATCGGTGGGTTGGCCAGAGGGTGGGTATCGAGGGCCTCCCTTAATGCTTGCAGTCCGTCTTCATGAGGAATAATGGTGTATAGTGAGCATACGTCCATAGTTGCCAATCTGACATCTCCACATAGTTGTGGTAGTTCAGAGAGTTTGGTGAGGAAATCCATAGTATCCCTGATGTCGCTATCTGACTGTTGTACTATTGGTTGCAAAAATGAGTCCACATAAACTGCCAATGGTTGCAGCAGTGAATGTCTTGCCGAAATGATTGGCCTACCTGGTGGATGAGAGAGTGTTTTATGGACTTTGGGTAAGGTGTAAATAATGGGGCACACTGGGTGAGGAACCGTGAGAAAGTCAAAGGTGTGTTTATCGATCCACTTGGATTGGAGGCTATGTTGTAATAGCCGATCCACTTGGTTTTTGAAATTGGGGATAGGGTTGGTAGCACAACCTAAATAGGTAGTTGTATCGGCTAACTGTCTGCAAATCTCCTTGTTATAGTCACCCCACTCCTGCACAACGATCGCTCCCCCCTTGTCTGCTGGTCTAATGACGATAGAGGTATCATCTCGGAGTGTTCTTAGTGCCTGCCTTTCCCGTTTGGAAAGGTTGTCATAGGGCTTCCTAGGAGTACCTGTGCTAATATCCTGTTCTACCAATCGAATGTACGTCTTTATGCTGGGGTTGGAGGAGGGTGGATCGTATGTCGATGGTGGACGAAAGGGGGACCTATTGTCAAGGCTGCTATCCCCATAGTGTTCACGGAGCCTCAGTTTGCGCCCAAATTTGTACATGTCGATGGTCGTCTCAAAGGGTTTATGTGGACACATGGGTACAAAAGACAGGCCACGGGAGAGAAGGCTCAATGTGGCCTCATCAAGTGGTCTATCTGTCAAATTGAAGACTAAACTTTGTTTTTGTCCCTGCACCTTCGCCATATGTCGCCCCTTCCTTGGGTGTGGTCTGCGCGTCCCCCGCTGGGGGGTAGACCTGCGTCTAAACTCTGTCCTAAAAAAGCTGTGTTACGAGGTCGACGATTATCAATCTGCTCTGTATCCGAAGTGGAGGCAGATGATCCAGTATCCGAGGTGGCGTACTGTCGCCGACCCTGACGCCGTTGTAGGAATCCTCTCTGTGGTCTAGTAGGTCTTGAGTCACCTAGTAGCCACCTATACACCGTGTGGTTCTGGTAGTCAGATACCACCGTAGCCAATTTGCTCCGCTTGAATGCGGTAAGTTCTTTCTTATAGTTGTCAATTTGAGTTTTTAGTTTTTCTAAGTGGTTACAGGTTTTATCATTCCTGATGGTGGAAAGGTGGGTGTTGTTAAATGTGTCAATCTGGGTCTTAACTCTGTTTAATTCGGAGCCTACCTCCTCAATTACTAGCAACATTAAATATAGAGAACATTTATTAAGTACCCCACACCAGCGGCTGCAAAACGTGGGGTTATTTCTCCCTATAGTAGGAATGTTGCTGACTCGGAACCCTCTAGGGATTTGTTTTTTACGATGATACTCAGATAAGAATTGACCATGAAGGTTAAGGTCAATTTCCCTCTTACTGAGTCTTAATAGCTGGTGGTATAGATCAGTAGTCGTTTCTGCAGGAAGTGTATCAAATTCAATCTGGTCAAAGAGTACTTTCTCAGCATCGTCATCTGTCAGTGATACAATGCCGTGTTCAGCCTGTGACAGTAGATTGTCATCCAGAAAGCTGGCTCCGCCCTGGGCCATCGTCTTGTACCCCAAGAGGTGTACGTCTCACGTGGATTAGACTACAGTACCCAATCTTCCCGGAGGTCTCCCTTACCGGTACTACCTGGGCCCGCACTGCTTGGCTTCCAAGTTCAGAAGGAATTGGGCATTGCCAATGCGGTATGACTGTAGTTACAGGTACACAGAGTAGACTACTGGTCACAGGAGTCTGAGATGACTCAACCTCTGAGACACGTGTGAAAACACGGATGAAACTAAACAGGTAACGTGTGAATAAGACGTGCTATGTGCAGATCATGCAGAATGCCTGGTTCACAATCAAACAAATGTAGTGGGTGCAGGAAAAGATACACTCGGCATGCTAAGTATACCCAAATAATATGTAGGGGAAGTCCCACACTCTCACCCAACACAGGTAACGGCTGGGGTGCCAAATCAAAGTCTAATCCAATCACAGGTTCAGACTCATTAGTACAATACAGTGTTTCTCCACACTTCAGTGGAGAAAGATAGCACTCTCCAGACTTGCAAGATATAATATAAACAATAAAGTCATTTATTCAAAAACTTGGTTCCATGTAACTTAATGTCACAAATACAGTATATACACAGAAGGGGCTCACCAACGTTTCGGTCTTATATTAGGACCTTTCTCAAGGTATATGCCAGTCAATCCATATTCAGAGTATCAGTGGCAACAACAGCAGCTTCAAGGAGGAACCAGGCATAATGCCTCCCAGGTCCCCTATATATACCTAAATGCTAATGGACACCGGAATCATATGTCTCAGTGGCCGCCGCGTCACTTCCGGTTAGACCGGAAGTTGTGTACCATCGGCGCCGCGCTGTATAAACAGCCTAGTCAATCACCATAACTAGCAATGTTAGACTCCCTTCTAGGCAGCCTTCCCAGTTGTACAGTGTAATCTGCGGCCGCTGCGGTCAGCCGAGTAGTTTCCCCGGCTCGACCGCTGGTTGCTATGGTAACGCGTAATGCCGCTAGGTCACTTCCGGTCTAAACCGGAAGTAGTGCGTTCCACGCTCGTAGTGTTATGCGTGTCAGGCAGTGATCATGTTCACTGACAGGGGACTTTTACAAACATGTAGTGGCATAAGAGTAAAGGATGTAGAAGTGGTAATACAAGGGAGTGTTGGTCGGTATAACGGAGACCTGGGAGACTACACATAGTATTATAAATATAAGTCAAATCATAACATACATAATAGTGTGCGCTACGTGTGTCACACCAATGCAGAAATAAAACTGATATATGCCAAACAAGGTTTAAAGTCAATTGTGTATAAACGTTACCCTAGGCGAGCCTTCGCCCCAGGGATATATATACATAAATATGCAACAAGGAATCAGGGCAGAGGGGCTGCCCACCCGGGTCAAGTCAGAGATACCCAGTCCTACTTAGGGCACATCTTAGGGCCCAGTTGTGACCAGTAAGGTGTTTTAGCAGTGTGTCATGCGCAGATGACCCCTCAGGGTGATGGTGTAGTAGTGCGAACTAAAGTCTTGCCGCCAGCCCAGATACTCTTATGCCACTACATGTTTGTAAAAGTCCCCTGTCAGTGAACATGATCACTGCCTGACAGGCATAACACTACGAGCGTGGAACGCACTACTTCCGGTTTAGACCGGAAGTGACCTAGCGGCATTACGCGTTACCATAGCAACCAGCGGTCGAGCCGGGGAGACTACTCGGCTGACCGCAGCGGCCGCAGATTACACTGTACAACTGGGAAGGCTGCCTAGAAGGGAGTCTAACATTGCTAGTTATGGTGATTGACTAGGCTGTTTATACAGCGCGGCGCCGATGGTACACAACTTCCGGTCTAACCGGAAGTGACGCGGCGGCCACTGAGACATATGATTCCGGTGTCCATTAGCATTTAGATATATATAGGGGACCTGGGAGGCATTATGCAGGTCCTGGTTCCTCCTTGAAGCTGCTGTTGTTGCCACTGATACTCTGAATATGGATTGACTGGCATATACCTTGAGAAAGGTCCTAATATAGGACCGAAACGTTGGTGAGCCCCTTCTGTGTATATACTGTATTTGTGACATTAAGTTACATGGAACCAAGTTTTTGAATAAATGACTTTATTGTTTATACTATATCTTGCAAGTCTGGAGAGTGCTATCTTTCTCCACTAAAGTGTGGAGAAACACTGTATTATATATATATATATATATATCAGGGACGTGCAGTCAGGGGAGGCAGGGGAGGCAGTGCCTACCCTGTCATTCTCCCCTGTCATTAATGATTACAATAATATAAAGAAGATACTTCTGACACATATTCTGTGTCCTAAGTATATGCTTTATATTATTTTAATCATTTCTACATTTTCAAACAGGTGAATTTTTTTTTTAGAGGCATCGAGAGCGGTGCCTCCTGTAGATAATGACAAAGGTCCGGAAGCGGGGGCGGGCAGGGGGCGGGGCCAAGGAGAGGGCTGTAAAAGCCCATTAAAAAAAACAGGAAAAGCGGCACCAGTGTGAGTGCCTCAGTGACAGGGGCGTGCTTTCTGCCCATATGAAAGCACGCCCCTGCATCTGAGGCAGATATGATTGGGCACTGTCCGATCCTCCTTCCTCCGGCCAGACCCGCATCACCCACACACCGCCGGCGCCGCCGCTCATCACCCCCGACCCCTTTCCCCCTCACCTGGTGCTGACCTCTCCTCCTGACTAGGCGGCCGCGTAGAGCTATGCGCCGCTAATCACCCGCACACCGCCGGCGCCGCTCATCCCCCGCCCGCTCACCGTCAGTGCTGCCCTTCCCCCGCAACCACCGCTGGTGCCTCTCATCTCATGGTGTGCTGCTCATCTCCCCCCCTCCCCCCCCCCGCTCAGTGCACTGCTAGTGAGTGTTGCTCATCTCTCCCCATCCCCCCGCTCACCTGGTGCTGCTTATCATCTTCTCCCCCCCCCCTCCGCTCACCTGGTGCTGCTCATCTCCCCCCTGCTCACCATCACTGCAGCTCATTTCTCCCCCCCCCAACCACCACAAGTGCTTCTCATCTCCCCCCCGCTCGGTGCTAGTGCTGCCCGTCTCTCCCCCCAAACCCCCCCCCCCCCCACTCACCTGGTGCTGCTCATCTCTCCCGCCCCAACCACCACTAGTGCTTCTCATCTCCCCCCCGCTCGGTGCTAGTGCTGCCCGTCTCCAA